>NW_022196897.1:24965775-24982154 GCF_008632895.1 Mastomys coucha | reverse complement strand
GTAAAGGATTGCAGATGGCCACCAGTCGGTCAATGGCCATGGAGGCCAGCAGGTAGCTATCAGTGTTCGCTAATGCTATGAAGAAGTACATCTGAACCAGGCATCCCACATAGGAGATAGTCTTTGTCTCTGAGAGCAAGTTCACTAGCATCTTGGGCACAATGACTGTTGTGAAGCAGATATCCATGAATGACAAGTTGCTGAGGAAAAAGTACATGGGGGTATGCAGTCTGGAGTCAGAGAAGATGATCAGGATGATGAGCACATTCCCCATCACTGTGACCAGGTACATGATGATGAAGACGCCAAAAAGGGGTTTCTGCATCCAGGGATTGGAAGAGAGGCCTAATAAGATGAAATCTGTGCTGCTGCTGCTGTTCATTTCCCTGTCTCTGGATATGGTTGGAATGCTTTGGGAAAGATGTAGACAAATTGATCAAGACAATGTCTCTCCTATCCTCTGGCCTGCAATGAAATCCCAATGTCATTTATTAGGATTTAAACAGTATGTTTAGTTGAAGAAATTATATCAAAAATAAAAACCACAACAGTAACATCAAAGAAGTAACAAGTTGAAAAATTCTAAACTGCCCCCTAAATTAGAAGATGAAAGTTGTCTTTCTATTGGGAGAAACTTCTGTTGCTTAATATGTTAGACTTCTTCTCAGTGCCATCTGTATATGTATATGTAGTATACATATAACATATGTATATTATACATACATATAATATATATGTACATTATACACACCAGCTCCTCCATAGCTTCCATTTCACACTGGTTTTAGAGACTAATTGCTGATTTCCACTTTGAGTGAGGATGCTCTTGTTCAAGTTCTCTTCATTCGTGAGAGCTTCTGATAAATCTCTTCTCAGAATTCTGAGATGGTGATGATGATATGGATGGTACAATAATGCCCATCTCAATTAATTAGTGATAGTTATTGGACATTCATTCAAAATAAACACTCCCTAGGTGTTTCAGAGAGAAATATGACTAATGTTTAATGTGTTCATTGAAATAATAAAATATAACATTTTTTGTTGGTAATCTTGAAACTACCTGTCCTCCTAAATATAGAAATATTATGACAGGAATAGAATTTGTTACTGAAGTTAATTACTAAAATTTGTTTAACAAGCTCATCTTTTCATGCTAAATATTTAAACATTACAATAACATAAAATCTAGAATCTTAGAGCCCCTTTCTACCAACATCACATATATGATAAAGACAAGGACACGCAATTATCACTATTAAGCTACTTTGCTCATACTACTAAATGATTTTGGTATATTAAGCTGATGACAAATAAAAACCAAAAAAAATACATTGTATGTGTCCATTAAAGGATGACTACACAAAGGGAAGTTATGTATATACATATTGTAGTATTATTCAGATCTATAGAAAAATGTTATCATGTTATTAGCAGGAAACTGGGTAGAACTGGGTATAAGCCAGGTGCAGTATGCCAGGTATTGCAGGTTTTCCTCATATGTGGACTCGGGGAGAGAAAAGAAGAGGTGAAAATAGATGGAAGATACAAGGGAAATAAAAGAGGAAGAGGTATGTGAGAGGGCAAAACATGTGATTATGGTCAAATTAGATCCTATGCATGCGTGAAGATGTCACAGTGAAGCCCATTATTTTGTCCAATCAATGCATCCCAATAGAATGCTAAGGAAAGGGGGCATTGAGATTGACAATTTGCAGTTGTTATTCTTTACAAGCAAGTTGAGTGTGTGTACTAAGGAACTGAAGATGGTCACTTAAAGACTATGTAAAGACGTGCGTGCACCCCGAGGTCACTCTTATTTTAAGCTGCCTGAGAAGTTATAATCTCCCTGCCTCCACTCTTCAATTCCTGAGATTACATGTGTATGCTATCATATGTGGCAAGAAAATATTCATATTCTTCTCATATTAGAAAAATGTAACAGAGAGAAGTGTTTTAGTTTAAAATGATCAGAAGACCTGAAAGACACCTGGAAATAAATCTCAGGAAGTGAAAGGGACAGTTTCAAACAAATACAACTCAAAAACCAATATAAATGGGCAAAAAGAAGTAAATAGGCCTTATTCAGATAAAGTATAACAGAAATCACACTTGTACAATGAACACATGCTGATAAAAAATAGAAGAACAATTTGTAGTATATTCTTATTACTCAAGATCATTTTTTATTTGAAGAAATAAGATGGCTAATATACCCTGACTCTTTAATCACTATTCAACCCATTGCAATACTATAATTATGTGTATGTTAGATGGCTTTCAAATCATATTTCTTGTTTCAATCCTAAGAAGCAAAATTTTTATTATTCTTATTTTTAGGAATTAAAAAATATACAGTTGACAACTTTAAGTAGCTTACCAGAACTCACACTGAGCAAGTAGCTGAGCTGTGGTTTCAAGGCAGGCCGTCTAAGTGCAGATCTGGAACTACTTCTAGTTAGGTTAGTGTATAGCTGTTTATTGTAGTATCTGTTGTTATGTTAAGTGTCAAGAGTAAGTTGTAGTCTGATGATAATGTATCCAGAAAAACCTTGTTTTGAAAAAAAATACCTCATGTTATGTTTTTGTTGGTATGTGCGCAAATACATGTAATTATTTTTTGTTCATTTTAGTTTTGAGGCAGGGTCTTGTGTATCCCAGTCTGTCTGGAACTTTCTTTGCAGCCAAAGACGATGCTGAATTTCTAATCCTCCTGTGTCATCTTCCTGAGTGCTTGAACTGTAGGTGTGCTACCATTCTGGGCTTATGGGGCCTGGGGATTGAACACAGACCTTCCTGAGGGCATGGTAAGCACTTCAATGGAGCGATATCCCAAGTTGTTTGGGGACATAGAGGTCCTTGCACTCACAGAGAAACTCTAAGAGAACCAAGTATGCTAATCACCCAGGGGTTCTCCTCAGTGGAGGAGGTAAGATCAAATACCTGCATTCCATCCGGAAAGCTAAGAATGGAGGTTGCTAACATCATGGTGACATTTTTACTGTCTTGAAGGGACAGACCTCATCCAAATTCCCCAGAATGATTATTGCAGACCATTTCCTCTTAAGACCATTATCCACCCTTATGGGAGATGTCACAAGTACTTTATGGCCTGTCGGCCTCTGTCTTATCAGTTAGAGACCACATTAGATCCTAGACCTTTGACTGTAGAACCCACCCTCATGCTCACATTTACTTTGTAAAAGAGTTTCTATGTACTCACACCTTAAGCTTTGTTGTATATTGAGCTGATTATTGCCTAGAAACATTTCTCCAAATTGTACTGTAGTTTTTAATATGCTGACAATGAACTGCTTGGCATTAGGCTCCCTGAAGTTTGATTCAGGTTGACAAAATCAATCTACACTGGGTTTTCATTCTTATCTCTTTGTGTCGTTTGCTTCACAGCTTAGATACTTACAGGGACTCTCTCATCTATCCCTCTGGTTGTCTTCTGAAGTGATATTAGGAGAGTGAAAACTAATTTTCATATATAACTTAATGGTATATATAGCTCACTTATTATTTGATAGCTACCTTAAAAATTACTATAAAATGTCTATTGTCTACAACATGATACTTTGAAATATGTATACCCTGTGGAATGGAATTAGCTAGCATTGTAGGATCTCACATTTTTGTGGTAAGATCATATTGTTTGTTTTTAAGAAATAATGAACACATTATCTTCATAATTTTATAATTAAATAGGGGAGATTGCCCTGTAATTGTACTTTCTAGGGAACCAGACCTAGACTTGTGTGCATATTTTAAAGGTTTACTCTGATAAACACTGTAAATACATTAGGTACAGGGGTGTATGCTATCTGCGATGTTGTTTTTTCCCCCTCACAGACTGTTACTATGTATACACACATATACACACAAATAGATTATGAAATATGGAGAGTCACATTGGAGCTTATGAGCACTGAAAACCATTATAGATACTTTCAACCTGAAACAACTACTTATTCCTGGTCAGTGTGCTCATTTCATTTTCTAGACACACTCCACTTCCCCTTAGGGTTTTTTGCCATCATGCCTGGGACATTGTTTACACTGGTATTAATAGGCTACTTTATCATCTCTGTTTAAACTTACAATAAATGAATTGGTGTCATGTTCTCAGGGGCATTTTTTCATCTAGCTGGGCCTAATAACTGTGTATTTTTTCATGTCTTGGGGAAGTCATTTGATGTCTGCACATCTATCAATAAATGATACACATGCATGTAAGTATGAGTATACATGCTACTGTCTACTCTACTTACCTATGTCCTTTGAAAACGCACATGCCACTTGAGATAGAGTCTGGTAAAATTTTCTCCATGTGGATTGTAGCACTGCTTATACCATAGCTACAAAACTGTCTGTTGCTCTTTCCCTTGCTTTGGGAGAAATGACAGCCACAGAGGTCTTGAACTAACTTCAGCTCTGTTGGGTCCTGACAACAGCTCTCAGATTTCCTAGATTCAGAGCATGACCTTAGGCTCTGTCTTGGATCCTGGATTTTAGGAACCTAAATCTTGGCATTTGTCTACTTTTCACCCGTAGCTTCAAGACAAGCAGAGCTGTGGTGGTCAGTGCACAGCCCTCTTTAAGTAATTACTCAGCTTATGATTCTGCAGAGTCCCATGCAGGCTGGGTTCCTCTCTTTCAGAATTGAAATTTCTGCCTCTACCCCGTTTTCACTCCTGTGTCAGATTAGAGTTACAGCTCTTGTCTTTTGGTTCTAGAGAAGGTGACATATTGTTCTAACATTTATTTCCTGTTCATTTCATGTTGAAAGCCTTTGAAGCACCATAAGATTCTTTGATGTAAACAACCCACCCATTTTTACGGTGTTCTCTGTTTCTTCTCTCTGCTTCTTACTTCTGCTTTAATTCTCTTATGCATCACTCTTTCAAGGATTCTTACTTCTGCCTCTTTCTTATTAGTTCTGTGTATGTGGAAGTTTTCTGTTCTTTGTAATGCCTTGCTTAGGTGTTACCAGCCAGTGTTTATAAGTGCAGCTGTGAATATATAGACTACAGACTGTGCCTTCTTGGTCTCAGCATGGAGGTCTGACACAAAAGCTTTGTATGAGTTAGAGTCACAGAGCTTTTGATCTCCGGGCTCTATCTTGGACCATTCCAGAGACAGTATGCTTACAGTATCCAGAGGAGCTTGCTTTCTTGGGAGTGGCTCTTTCTCACCATGAGTTGAAGCTTGTCCTCATATATTTTTGGCATTTGATAGCTCTGTGTTTTACTTCACTCTCACCACTTAACATCCATTGAGTCTGACCTTTTTTTTTTTAATGCACATAATGCATATTTATTACTCTCACATCGCCTGTGCTGTTTTTTTTTTTACTATTTTTTATTAGATATTTTCTTTATTTACATGTAAATTTCTACTTTCCCAGTTTCCCCTCCAAAAAACAAAGAAACAAACAAAAACAACAAAAACAAACCCCTGTTGCCTCCCTCCTCCCCATGCCTGCCACCCCACCCTCTCCCACTGGACAGCAGCTCATTTAGGTTCCTAGATGATGTGAGCAGGTTATTTGTCTTCTTAATATTGGCTTAACCCTTCTTAAAATATGATAATGAGGTGAGCAAAACATATGACGTTCAGCAGATATTTCAAAATTCTAACAGTTATAAGATGTTCCTTCTATCTGCTGTGGGAAACAGAAGTTGTGGTATGGAGGACAAGCCTCCAGTATCTGATTTCAGAAACCATCTGACCTTTATGATAGGTATTGATCACTTTCTCCTGGCTAGTAAACATGGACATATGTTTCAGTTAAAATAATCTTAGACTACATTAAAGCTACCTCCAAGCTGGGATCTCTCTTCTTCAATTATTTTTAAAAATGGATTTGGAGGAGGATTCTAACTCTAGTCACATCCTAGGGATGTGCATTCTACTGTGAAGTCACACTCCAAGTCCCTTCAGTCATTCTGGGATATTCATGGAAAAGCTCTTTCTACTGTTACAGAGAGTATTTTAGATTTATATTCACAAGAACTTGTTTTTGGGTTTGACTGTGCTGTTAAGAAGTCTTAACTAAATACTATCTAATTGACATGAACATTGGTTTCATTAATATTGAAGAAGATAATAACATCTGGCTAGTTGATTTGCTAGGTTTAAGAGAATGTCCAAATTATACCGAATGTTAGAAGTAAGATACTTCTTAAATCAATTGTGTTACACAGCACATGGGTTAATCATGAATCCTTAGGTCATCCATTTTTTCACTGCTTCCTGATGACCTCTTCACTATCTTCAAACCCCTGAATGACTAGCCAGTTGTTTGAATGTCTCTCTGCTGGGGACATCACTGTTTCTTCTTTTTTTTCCTTACCTATTAGGTCCTCAGAGCCTTACTCACTAACCTTAAATTATCTGGCATATGATGTCAGGGCCATCTCTGATAAGGAGTTGAAGGCTTCGTGCCTGTTCCTCTGTGTGGATGTTCTAGAAAGTATTAGGATGAATGTCAGGGTCACGTTTGCATCCCATCTGTGATGAGCACTTTGCTTCATTTCTATGTTGGTGATGGTAGGTCATTTTCCTAAGCATTCCTGGCTATAAAAGTATTAATTCCAGGAAAATGAACAACTAAAACACACCTTTAACTCACGCTTGTATCACTGTGACTATCAAAGCTGCTCAAAATGGTATTTCTGTCTTTACCAAGTTGGCTGTTCCTAGTCCAGATCCCAAGAGGCAGACACCCCCTTTACTGTACCCTCATCCTGTGGGCATTCTCAATCACAACAGTGTAGGTAATTACCCAATGCCTACATGTGTTGGGCATTGCTATGAGAACTTCCCATATAGTGATTCATTCCATCTTCACAGCACATATTACAGGTAACAATACACACACACACACACACACACACACACACACACACACACACACCCCTCTACTGGTAAAGACAGACATAGAGAAACAGAAAAGGAAGAAAATGCACAAGGAGAAAGATGGGGAGGAAGAAGCAACAACAGGATCTTGGATAGGGAGGACGGTCACTAGAATACATTGAAATTAGTGCCTTGTTTTCAAAGACTACCTCCACTAGCCTGTTTACCTGTGAGTAAGGTTTAACTCGGTCTCATGGACAGCAAGTCTCTGAAGAAGGCCTCCTGAAATGATAATCTAGCTTCAGAGATGTGATTTCCCCTTTACACTGGGGACTGGTAGTAGAAAGAGAGACCCAGGGACTTGTCCTGTCTCATGCCAGAACCCTAGAGAATTGTCCTTGGGATCTTCCCAGGAGAGAGAACATCACTTTGAGGAACACGGGCTCCAGAGTGTAGCCTCACATGGGGAAAGTAATTAGTATCATGCAATAGCAAGCTAGAAGTGAACTTGTGCTCACATATGCACTCCAAAAGCTTGCATCTACTCATGTGTGTGTGTGTGTGTTTGTGTGTACTCATGCGTGCACACACTCTTGCGTGTTTTTAAGTTTAAGCTCTGATGTTTTGAGGCTCCATGTCTAATTGTAGAATGTGATCTAGATACATGTGTCACTGGTATTATCATGAGGGAGTACAGTTTCTGGCACCAGACTGACTAGATTCTTACACTGGATCTGTCTTATAAGCTGTATAGCATTTGCTGTACTTTGACCTTTCAAAGCCCAATTTTGTTTTTGTTTTTTTGTTTTTGCTTTTCTTTTTAAAGACATCTATTTTTTTGAAAATTACTGAACTTTTAATAAATACAGGAATGCAAATGAATCTCTACTGCTATCAGTGTCCTTTCTAGCATACAAATCATTTCATTCTGATACTATTACTCTCATGATGACATTATTCACAGAACCATCTTATGAGCTGACCCCTTGGATTCCAGTAGATTTCATTTGGACAAATGCTTCTTTGTAATGTCACAGAAAATATTTCCCCTGGAAAAAACTAGTTTGTTTACTTCATTCATAAAAGACTTTGTCAGGGCTTGATAAAATCCATTTTTTAAACAACTTTCAAAATAACACATTCTTTTCTGTAGGCTTATACATTTTATGAGGTGTGTCAAACATTCTGAGCCTTATGTTTTAAAAGACTTGTTCAATGGCAACTCAAGAAACTAGCTTATTTTAACCAGCTCTAAATAGAGTAATTTAAGTTTTATTTAAGGTAATACTTCTTTAATTTTATAAACTATTGTAAAAGCAACTCTACAAATATAGACAGCACACATGAAGATTATCAGTTCCATAGTCTATACATTTTAGTGAACAGTTAGAACAACCATTCCGAAGCTATAGAGGCTAACAGCAAATTGTACAATTGCACTATCAGATATGTTTTAATGTATTTAACCAAAACTAAAACTCCATAGCAGATTTAGAACTGGAAGAACAATTAGCTTTATATTTTCTCTTATAACTTGTGTCTATATCTACATTTAGTTTCTCCTGTAGAATTATAATTTTTAAACAATAATTGAATGCAATTTACATGAATTAAAATTTTAATGGGTTCCCTATTAGCAAAATATTGTACAGAGAAATTGTGTATGGATAAGAAAACAAGACAATCTTAGACAGTAATAAATGTATTAGTTAGAGTTCTTTAGAAGAACAAAACTTGCATAATGAATGTGTGAGTGTGTATGTGTGTGTGAGAGTATGCAAAAATGTGTATGTGTGACAGTGTGTGAGCACAGCAGCATTTATGTGTGAATGTGTATGTGTGTGTGTGATTTATTAAATTAGCTTACATCAAAACACTAACAGCAGATAAACCATATCTGAACATTGCTTGGTCCTTGAGGCTGGATTATGCAAAAGTTGGAGTATTTCTGCAGTGACTGTCTCATACTGCAAAGTTTGAGAACTTGGTAATTACTCACACCACAGGGCTAAGAGTCCCAGCAGTCCTGATCTGGCACTGAAAACCTAGAGTCTTCTCACAGAATCATGGGTCCCTAATTAATAAAGAAGTCCACAAATACTTGTTCTAATACCCATGAAGGAAACAACAAAGAAGATGAAAAGAGATGAAAAGAAAACCCATCAAGCAAAAGGCAAATAATCTCCTTCTGTGCTGAACTTTTGATTTTGTTCAGGGCAGCTAGGAGAAGCTGCCATCCACGTTCAGGGGAGGATAGTCTTACATATCAGCAAGGACAACGCCTCAACTGATGCTCCCTACTCAGGAGGTTCTAACTTATGGCAAGCTTACTTTAAATCCAACCATCACAATTAATCTTACCATTTTTGCAGTCTTTTTGGAGGGGTAGCAAGTGAATGAGGGAGAAGAAACAGTATGTTGGGAATCACAAGAACCAAATTAAGACAAAAATCTTTACAACTGTAAATAAATGTGTAAAATTACTTTAAATTTCTGTGATGTAGACATTGACTTTTATGATATGATGTGATACTCACAAAACTTTTTTTGTCATATTCTTTAAAATTTATAAAATATTGTAATGATAAAAATGAGTATTATAAAAATTGTTTGATATAAAACAACAATCAATTGAACAGTGTTATGTAGATGCTTGTCTACAGCAATACTGAAAATATATACACTTTTCTCAATATAAATTTGAAATAACTCTGCCATGCACACTCGTCTACTCCAGTCACATCCAAAATATCGAAGGGAAAGTCTGATTAAGGATAAGGATTAGAGGCAATAAAGATCCAAAAGGAGTTCTGTGCCTCCTAGATATTTAGACAGTCCTGGTATCTCCTAACTCAGACGTGTTCTAGATTAGTCTTTTTAATTGTCAACACGCCCTCATATTTAGGCACAAAGGTACCCCAAGAAATGATTTGTTAATGGCTAAGATTGAGCATTGTTTCCTGGCCAGCACAATGTTTCCAACCTATCCTAGGTTAATACCAATCTGTCTATAACTTGGAATTTCTCTCAAAGAATCTGCCTTGCCAGAGCTAGCAACAGAGGTTAAGCATATTCCTTAGGGCAATAGATAGATCACAATAGTTAGAAATGTTTTACATACTAGAGAGTAATGAAGGGCTTCCACTCAAGGACATTAGCTAGAAGTGTTAGGTCAGAACCCCCTAGTCATTGTCTCCAGCAGAACCAGAGAATTTGCAAAGGAATACCAAAATAGCCTCAACAGAGAGGGCTCCACTCCTCTTCCTCCTGCTTCACACCTGGCTACCAGACCCTGCTGACCTTGGGATGGAGGTCACTTGCCTACGTGACCTCAGTCTTGCATCCCTTGCTGTAACCCCCACCTGCCTATGTGACTCTTGTCTTCTGCCCTGCTTGCTGTATGGTATTTAAGCCTGAATTTCACCTTATACAAATACATTCAGATTCAACACACCCTTGTGTCTCGAGTCTGTTTGTCATCCGCCTACTTAATTGCCCACCTGACCAGAATTCTCATCCTATGGAAATTGGGGTCCCTGCAACAAACCTGGTCTGTGGCATAACTCCAAGTACATTAACTGTATATTTTAAAATAATACATCACTATTAGTATTTTTAAATGAACATAAGTGGATAAAGTTTCTTATTTTGTTTTTAGTAGAGCTTAAAATCTTGGCTCTTTCTGTGGTACAAGCCCAAAATAAGAACAAGTTTTAGACATTGGATTACATTGTAATAAGGCTGTACTTTAATGACCCTCACATCACCAAAGGATTTTACCTCCATCATAGCTAAGCTGAGTGTTGACAGTTCTGCTGCACCAAGGAATGAATTGTAGGCATGATTTTTGGATGCAGATTTCCTGCTATGGTCAAAATATTTACTTGAGTGATTGTCATCATTCTCTGCCCACAGAGAACAGGTTACATTCATTTAAGAAATGGTGTGTGTATTAAGATGGTCTGTCCATAAAGTCATTCACCAACTGTTTCAATGAACAACAGTTCTGCTTGGAAGGTGGCACAGACATTAGATGAGGATAAGAATCTGGTTCACTGGATAATTTGGAAAAGCATTCATCTCAGAGAAAGACTAACTTATAAAGTCCTCTTCTTCAAACTTGCTTGATGATAGTTACAAACATCAAGCAAAGCATTCAATCTTACTCTTTGTTGTTCTCTTACAAGCCACCTCCCAATTTAATTGTCTATGTTTCTTTTGGCTGTATACATACTTTTGAAATATGTAAGCTGTTCTGAAAACCATAGTGTAAAAACATGAAATAAACAGTCCTGCTAATAGAGAGGCTGCGATAGGAGAAGCAAGATTTCAAGACCATTATCTGGTACCCAGCAAGACACTGTCTTGTACAAACAAGTTAAAAGTATATATTGATTGTCCAATATTGGACCTATTTCTCTAATTACCAAATTAGAGAAACCACTGGATGACAGCTAACAAATTTCTAATTCCTCATATTTTTGGATTTCAATTGATTAGGATATGTTGGCAATATTAATTTTCATATTAAGATATTAAAAAGTAATTGTTACTTCCTTTATTTTTGTTCTTAGAGGTGGAATTAAGTTTGTGTGGGTTTGTTGAAAGATTACTTTCTTGCTTTTAGAGTGTAGTTTTGCTCCTTATGTTGGGGTTTTCCATCTTTCATCCTTTGTAGGGCTGGATTTGTGGAAGGATATTGTGTAAATTTCAGTTTGTCATGGAATATCTTATTTTCTCCACCTATGGTAATTGAGAATTTTGCTGGGTATAGTAGTCTGGGCTGGCATTTGTGTTCTCTTAGGGTCTGTATGACATCTGCCCAGGATCTTCTAGCTTTCATAGTCTCTGGTGAGAAATCTGGTGTAATTCTGATAGGCCTGCCTTTATAGCTTACTTGACCTTTTTCTCTTAATGCTTTTAGTATTCTTTCTTTGTTTTGTGCATTTGATGTTTTGATTATTATGTGATGGGAGGAATTTCTTTTCTGGTCCAGTCTATTTGGAATTCTGTAGGCTTCTTATATGTTCATGTGCATCTCTTTCTTTAGGTTAGGAAAGTTTTCTTCTATAATTTTGTTGAAGATATTTATTGGCCCATTACATTGGGAATCTTCACTCTCTTCTATACTTATTATCCTTAGGTTTGGTCTTCTCATTGTGCCCTGGATTTCTAGATGTTTTGGGTTAGGATCTTTTTGCTTTTTGCATTTTCTTTGCTGTTGTGTCAATGTGTTCTATGGTGTCTTCTGCCCCTAAGATTCTCTCTTCTATCTCTTGTATTCTGTTGCTAATGCTTGCATCTTTGACTCATGATCTCTTTCTTAGGTTTTCTAATTCTAAGGTTGTCTCCCTTTGTGATTTCTTTATTGTTTCTACTTCCATTTTTAGGTCCTGGATGGTTTTGTTCATTCCATTCACCTGTTTGATTGTGTTTTCCTGTAGGTCTTTAAGGGATTTTTGTGTTTCCTCTTGAGGGGTTTCTAGCTGTTTACCTGTGTTCTCCTGTATGTCCTTCTTAATTTCTTGTATCATTATTGTGAGAAGTGATTTTAGATCTGAATCTTGATTTTCTGGTGTGATGGTGTGTCCAGGAAATTAGGGAAACAATACCCTTCACAATAGTCACAAATAATATAAAGTATTTTGGTGTGACTCTAACTAAAGAAGTGAAAGATCTGTATTACAAGAACTTCAAGTCTCTGAAGAAAGAAATTGAAGAAGATCTCAGAAGATTTAAAGATCTCCCATGCTCGTGGATTGGCAGGATTAATATAGTAAAATTGGCCACCTTGCTGAAAGCAATCTACAGATTAAGTGCAATCCCCATCAAAATTCCAACTCAATTCTTCATAGAGTTAGAAAGAGCAATTTGCAAATTCATTTGAAATAAAAAAAACCAGGGTAGCAAAAAACTACTCTCAACAATAAAAACTTCTGGGAGAATCACCATCCCTGACCTCAAGTTCTATTACAGAGCAATTGAAATAAAAACTGCATGGTATTGGTACAGTGACAGGCAGGTAGATCAATGGAACAGAACTAAAGACCCAGAAATGAACCCACACACCTATGGTCACATGATCTTTGACGAAGAAGCTAAAACCATCCAGTAGAAAAAGAGCATTTTCAACAAATGATGCTGGCTCAACTGGCGGTTAGCATGTAGAAGAATGCAAATCGATCCATTCCTAACTTCTTATACAAAGCTCAAGTCCAAGTGGATCCAGGACCTAAACATAAAACCAGATGCACTGAAACTAATAGAAAAGAAAGTGGGGAAGAGCCTGGAGCACATAGGCACAGGGGAAAATTTCCTGAACAGAACACCAATAGCTCATGCTCTAAGATCAAGAATTGACAAATGGGACCTCATAAAATTGCAAAACTTCTGTAAGGCAAAAGACACTGTTAATAAGACAAGATGGCAAGTAACAGATTGAGAAAAGACCTTTATCAAACCTATATCCGATAGAGGGCTAATATACAATATATACAAAGACCTCAAGAAGTTAGACTCCAGAGAATCAAATAACCCTATTAAAAAATGGGGTGCAGAGCTAAACAAAGAATTCTCAACTGAGGAATACCGAATGGCTGAGAAGCACCTAAAAAAATGTTCAACATCCTCAGTCATCAGGAAAATGCAAATTAAAACAACCCTGAGATTCTACTTCACACCAGTCAGAATGGTTAAGATGAAAAACTCAGGTGAGAGCAGATGCTGGTGAGGTTGTGAAGAAAGAGGAATACTCCTTCATTGCTGATGGAATTGCAAGCTGGTACAACCACTCTGGAAATCAGTTTGGTGGTTCCTCAGAAAATTGAGCATAGTACTACCTGAGGCCCCAGCTATACCACTCCTGAGCATATATCCAGAAGATGCTCCAACATGTAATAAGGACACATGCTCCACTATGTTTATAGCAACCTTATTTATAATAACCAGAAGCTGGAAAGAACCCAGATGTCCCTCATCAGAGGAATGGATACAGAACATGTGGTACATTTACATAATGGAGTAGTACTCAGCTATTAAAAACAAGGAATTCATGGAATTCATACGCAAATGGATGGAACTAGAAAATATCATCCTAAATGAGGTAATCCAATCACAAAAAAACCACACATGTTATCTACTCGCTGATAAGTGGATATTAGCCCCAAAGCTCCAAATATCCATGATACAATTCACAGACCACATGAAGCTCAGGAAGAAGGAAGACCAAAGTGTGAGTGCTTTGGTCCTTCTTAGAAGGGGAACCAAATACTCACAGGAGCAAATATAGAGGTAAAGTGTTGAGCAGAGACTGAAGGAAAGGCCATCCAGAGACTGTACCACCTGTGGATTCATCCCATATACAATTACCAATCCTAGACATTATTGTGGATGCCAAGAACTGCATGCTGAAAGGAGTTTGATATTGCAGTCTCCTGAGAGGCCCTGCCAGAGTCTCCAAATACAGAGGCAGATGCTTGCAGCCAACCTTTGGACTGAGAACAGAGTCTCCAATAAAGGATTTAGTGAAAGGACTTCAGGAGTTGAAGGGGTTTGCAACCCCACAGAAAGAACAATATCAACCAACCAGACCCTCCAGAGCTCCCAGGGACTAAGCTACCAACCAAGGAGTAAACCTGGTTTCAGCTGCATATGTAGCACAGAAAGCCTTGTTAGCCATCAATTCGAGGAGAGGTCCTTGGTCCTATGAAGGCTTGATAGATACCCCAGTGTAGGGGAATCGAGGGTAGGGAGGTGGGAGTGGGTGGGTGGTTATAGGAACACCCTCATAGGAGAGGGAGGGAGAATGGGATAGCAGGTTTTCAGGACGGGGGAAACTGAAAAAGGGGATAACATTTGAAATGTAAATAAAGAAAATATCCAATAAAAAGAGAAAAAAAATAAAAGAAAGAAATTGGTGAGATCTCATACTAGCAATTTAAAAGTACAACCGAAAGCTCTTGACAAAAGGAGAAAACACACCCAAAAGGAGTAGGAAATAATAAAAGAGGCAGGAAATAATCAAACTCAGGGCTTTAATCAACAAACTAAAGCAAGCAAGCAACCAACCAACTAACCAAACAACAACAACAACAACAAAACCCAGAACAACCAAATCCAACCACATACCAACCAACTAACCAAAATAATTGAAAGAATCAATGAAACCAAGAAACCAAGGGCTGGTTCTTTGAGAAAATCAATAAGCTAGACAAGCCCTTAGCCAAACTAACTAAAAGACAGAGAGACAGTATCCAAATAAATAAAATCATAAATGAAAAAAGAGACATAACAACAGACTCTGAGGAAATTCAAAGAATCATTAGGTCTTTCTTCAGAGCTTATATTCCACAAAATTGGAAAAATGTAAAGAAAATGAATGATTTTGTAGATAGATATTACTTTCCAAAGTTAAATCAAGATCAGGTAAACTATTTAAGTAATCCTTATATCCACCAAGGAAATAGAAGCAGAAATTAAAAGTCTCCAAACAAAAGAAATGAAAAAGAAAAGAAAAGGAAAGAAGACACCCAGGGCAAGATTGTTTTCGCATGAAATTCTATCAGTCTAAATGCCAATACTCCTCAAACTATTCCACAAAAAACAGAAACAGAAATATCATTTTTAAACTCATTCTGTGAGGTCAAATTCACCCTGATACCTAAATCACACAAAGAGCCATCAAAGAAAAAGAATTTCAGACCGTTTTCTCTTATAAACATTTGTGTGAAAATGCTTAATGAAATACTTGCAAACTAAACCCACAACCACAAAAAAATCATCCACCACGAGCAATTAGGCTTCACCCCAGAGATGCAGGGATGGCTCAATATATGAAAATCTATCCATGTAACCCACCTATAAACAAACTGAAAGAAACAAATCACATGGTCATCTCATTAGATGCTGAAAAAAAAACCTTTGATAAAATCCAACACCCTTTTATATTAAAAGTCTTAGAGAGATCAGTGATACAAGGTGCATACCTAGACATAATAAAGGCAATATACAGCAAGCCAATAGCCAACATCAAATTAAATGGAGAGAAACTTAAACCAATTCCACTAAAGTCAGAGACACTCTGTCTCTACCTATTCAACCTAGTACTTGAAGTTCTAGCTAGAGCAATAAGACAATTAAAGGAGATCAAGGGGATACAAATCGGAAATGAAGAAGTCAAGATATTTCTGTTCACAGATGATATGATAATATACTTAAGTGACCTCAAAAATTCTATCAGAGAACTCCTATAGCTGATAAACACCTCCAGAAAAGTTGCTGTGTCTAAGGGTTTTATTGCTGTGAACAGTCACCATGAACAAGGCAACTCTTACATGGTCAACATTTAATTGGGGCTGGCTTATAGGTTTCGAGGTTCAATCCAGTATCGTTAAGATGAGAGCATCCAACTCTCATGGCAGCATCCAAGAAGGCATGGTGCAAGAAGAGCTGAGAGTTCTACATCTTCATCTGAAGGCTGCTGGAAGACTGCAGGAACCTAGGATGAGTCTTTTTTT
>NW_022196897.1:24949224-24964457 GCF_008632895.1 Mastomys coucha | reverse complement strand
TTGGTGTTAGATGTTCTTAGTGTCTCTGACTAGAGCTTGTCCTGTCCCTGCCACCCTGCAAGTCTCCTATGACTCGTGGGGCCTGTGCCTCCTGGCTGGGTGCTCCAGTCTTAGAAACTCACCTGAGAGAAAATGGAGGCTCTCACCGGAGTCTCTGGCTTAAGGCCCTCCACTTACAGGGAAGGGGCAGAAAAGGATGGTGACCCACCTCTGTCACTCAGAAGCTGAGAGGATCCTGTCCCTGACGCCCTGCAGCTCCCCTGGGACTCATGGGGCAGTCTGTAGTCCAACTTCCAACAAAGGTCAGCAGTAGCTGTGAATGGAAGTCCAAGGATCTAGCAGTTGCTCAGTCCCACAATGCAAGCAGGTGAAGCAGAGCTAGGATGAGTCTTTTAAAACCTATGCCCACAGTGGCACACCTACTCTAACAAGACCACTCCTCCTAATAGTGCCACTCCCTGGGCTAAGCACATACAAACCACAGGCTGGATAAAAAATTATTCCCTCTCCAAATAAAATCAGTAACCCTTCCTTACACAAATGATAAACAGGCTGAGAAAGAAATTATGGCCAGAACACCATTTACAAAAGCCACAAGTAACATAAAATATCTTAATGTAACTCTAACCAAGACCTGTATGACAAGAATTTCAAGCCTCTGAGGAAAGAAATGGAAGAAGATATTAGAAAGTACAATGATCTCCCATGCTCATGGAATCAGTAGGATTAACATCTTACCAAAAATCAACCTACATATTCAATGCAATTACTATCAAAATTCCAACACGATTCTTTGCAGATTTTGAAGGAGCAATTGCCAATTTCATATGGAAAAACAAAAAGTCCAGGATAGCTAAAGGATCCCGAATAATATAAGAACCTCTGAAGGTACCACCATCTCTTATTTCAAGCTGTAGTACAGAGCAACAGTAATAAAAAACACATAGTATTGGCATAAAAACAGACATGCTGATCAATGGATTCCAATCAAAGTCCCAGAAATAAACCCACACAGCTATGGACACTTGATTTTAAACAAAGAACCCAAAACCATACAATGGAATAATGAAAGCATCTTCAACAAATGGTGCTCATCTAACTGGAGGTCTCCATATAGAAGAGTGTTAATAGACCATTATCTATCACTGTGTACAAAACTCAAGTCCAAGTGGGTCAGAGACTTCAACATAAAAGTGAATACACTAAATCTAATTGAAGGGAGAGTGGGGAATACAAATTTCCTTTTTTTTTATTAAACTAATAAAATTCATTTTAAAATCACAACTCAGCATTGACATTTTTTAAATCATCATAATTATAAGTTAAATGCCTCTTAAATATACAGGATATCTTCTGAAGATAAAAGTAATATGCACTCAACCAGTTTTTAAAATCTATTTGGAACATTAAACATGATGGTAGAAGAAGGAAAAAAACTCTTATGAAGTCCTCTATGAAAGGAAATTGTGAAAAGTTCCTAAGACAGAAACTGTTCCATCTCTAAGCAAGAGTACTCAGTGTAACTGTGGCTTCATAGAATAAATTGGGTAGTGTTCTTTCTGTTTGTATTTTGTAGAATAGTTTGAGAAGTAATTGATATTAGGTCTTCTTTGAATGTCTGGTAGAATTCTGCACTAAACCCATCTGATCCTAGGCTTTTTATGGTTGGGAGCCTCTTAACGACTGCTTCTATTTCTTTAGGGGATTTGAGACTGTTTAGATGGTTTATCTGCTACTGATTTAACTATAGTATTTGGAATCTGTCTAGAAAACTGTCCATTTCATCCAGATTTTCCAGTTTTGTTGTGTATAGGCTTTTGTAGTAGGATCTAATGATTTTTTGAATTTCCTCAGTTTCTGTTGTTATATCTCCCTTTTCATTTCTGATTTTGTTAATTTGGATACCGTCTCTATACCCTCTGGTTAGTCTGGCTAAGGGTTTATCTATCTTACTGATTTTCTCAACCAACCAGCTCCTGGTTTTGTTGATTCTTTGTATAGTTCTTTTTTGTTTCTACTTGCTTGATTTTAGCCCTGAGTTTGATTATTTCCTGCCATCTACTCCTCTTGGGTGTATTTGCTTCTTTTTGTTCTAGGTCTTTCAGGTGTGCTGTCAAGCTGCTAGTGTATGCTCTCTCTAGGTTCTTTTTGGAGGCACTCAGAGATGAGTTTTCCTCTTAGGACTGCTTTTATTGTGTCCCATAAATTTGGGTATATTGTGCCTTCATTTTCATTAAACTCTAAAAAGTCTTTCATTTCTTTCTTTATTTCTTCCTTGACCAAGTTATCATTGAGTGGAGTGTTGTTCAGCTTCCATATGTATGTGGGCTTTCCATTGTTTATGTTGTTATTCAAGACCAGCCTTAGTCCATGGTGATCTGATAGGATTCATGGGATTTATTTCAATCTTCTTATATCTGTTGAGGCCTGTTTTGTGACTGAATATATAGTCAATTTTGGAGAAGATACCATGAGGTGATGAGAAGAAGGTATATTCTTTTGTTTTAGGATAAAATGTCCTATAGATATTTGTTAAATCCATCTGGTTCATAACCTTTGTTAGTTACACTGTGTCTCTGTTTACTTTGGGTTTCCATGATCTGTCCACTGATGAAAGTGGGGTGTTAAAGTGTCCCACTACTATTGTGTAAGGTGTAATGTGTGCTCTGAACTTTGGTAGAGTTTCTTTTATGAATGTGGGTGCACTTGCATTTGAAACATATATGTTTAGAATTGAGAGTTCTTCTTGGTAGATTTTTCTTTTGATGAACATGAAGTGTCTTTCCTTATCCTTTTGATAACTTTTGGTTGAAAGTGGTTTTTATTTGATATTAGAATGGCTACTCCAGCTTGTTTCTTGGGACCATTTGCTTGGAACATTGTTTTCCAGCCCTTTACTCTGAGATATTGTCTTTCTTTTACTCTGAGGTGAATTTCCTGTATGCAGCAAAATGTTGGGTCCTGTTTACATATTCAGTCTGACATTCTCTGTCTTTTTCTTGGGGGAATTGAATCCATTGATTTTTAACAGATATTAAGGAGTAGTGATTGCTGCTTCCTGGTTTTATTTTTTATGTTATTTTTGTGTTTGTGTGGCTATCTTCTTTTGGGGTTTATTGAAAGATTACTTTCTTGCCTTTTCTCAGGTGTAGTTTCCCTCCTTGTGTTGGAATTTTCCATCTATTATCCTTTGTAGGGCTGGATTTGTGGAGAGATATTGTGTAAATTTGTTTCTGTCATGGAATATCATGGTTGTTCCATCTATAGTAATTGTGAGTTTTGCTGGATATAGTAAGTAGCCTGGGCTGGTATTTTTGTTCTCTTTCGGTCTGTATAATATCTGCCTAGGATCTTCTAGCTTTCATAGTCTCTGGTGAGACGTCTGGTGTAATTCTGATAGATTTGCCTTTATATGTTACTTGACCTTTTTTTTTCTCACTGCTTTTAATATTCTTTCTTTGTGGGACTGTGAAAAGCAGTCTGTGTTTTGTTCATTTGGTGTTTTGATTATTATGTGACAGAAGGAATTTCTTTTCTGTTTCAATCTATTTGGGTTTCTGTAGGCCTCTTGTATGTTTATGGGCATCCATCTCTTTCTTTAGGTTAGGGAGATTTTCTTCTATAATTTTGTTGAAGATATTTACTGGCCCTTTAAGTTGGGAATCTTCATTCTCTTCTATACCTATTATCTTTAAGTTTGGTCTTCTCATTGTGTGCTGGATTTCCTGGACTTATTGGGTTAGGACTTTTTTGCATTTTGCATTTTCTTTTCTTTCATTTTGTTGGATATTTTCTTTATTTACATTTCAAATGTTGTCTCCTTTCCCGGTTCCCTTTCTTCCAGAAACACGCTATCACATCCTCCCTCCCTCTGCTTCTATGAGGGTGTTCCTTCACCCACCCACACACTCCCGCCTCCCTGTCCTAGATTCTCTTCCACTGTTCCCCTCCCCTGGGGCATCTATTGACTCTTCTTAGGACCTAGGACTTCTCCTACCATTGATACATGATGCAGCTGGAGCCATGTGTACTCCTTTGTTGATGGCTTAGTTCCTGGGAGTTTTGGGGGGTCTGGTTGGTTGATATTGTTGTTCTTCTTATAGACTTGCAAACCTCTTCAACTCCTTCATTCCTTTCCCCAACTCCTCTATTTTCTAGTTCCATCCATTTGCCTACGAATTTCATGAATTCCTTGTTTTTAATAGCTGAGTACTACTCCATTGTGTAAATGTACCACATTTTCTGTATCCATTCCTCTGTTGAGGGACATCTGGGTTCTTTCCAGCTTCTGGCTATTATAAATAAGCTGCTATGAACATAGCAGAGCATGTGTCCTTATTAAATGTTGGAACATCTTCTGGGTATATGCCCAGGAGTGATATACCTGGGGCCTCAGGTAGTACTATGTACAATTTTCTGAGGAACTGCCAAAGTGATTTCCAGAGTGGTTGTGCCAGCTTGCAATCCCACCACCTTGCCAGCATCTGCTGTCACCTGAGCCTTTGATTTTATCTATTCTGACTGGTGTGAGGTGGAATCTCAGGGTTGTTTTGATTTCATTTCCCTGATGACTAAGAATGTTGAACATTTCTTTAGGTGTTTCTCAGTCAATTGGTATTCCTCAGTTGAGAATTCTTTGTTTAGCTCTGTGCCCCATTTTTTAAATAGGGTTATGTGGTTCTCTGGAATCTAACTTCTTGAGTTCTTTGTATATATTGGATATTAGCCCTGTATCAGATGTAGGATTGGTAAAGATTTTCCCAATCTGTTTGTTGCCTTTTTGTCCTGTTGACAGTGTCTTTTGTCTTACAGAATCTTTGCAATTTTATGAGGTCCCATTTGTTGATTCTTGATCTTACAGAATAAGCCATTGGTGTTCTGTTTAGGAATTTTCCCCCTGTGACCATGTGTTTGAGGCTCTTCCTCACTTTATTTTCTATTAGTTTCAGTGAATCTGGTTTTATGTGGAGGAACTTGATCCACTTGGACTTGAGCTTTGTACAAGGAGATAAGAATGGCTTGATTTGCATTCTTCTACATGCTCACCACCAGTTGAACTAGCACCATTTGTTAAAAATGCTGTCTTTTTTCTACTGGATTGTTTTAGCTCCTTTGTCAAAGATCAAGTGACTATATATGTGTGAATTCATTTCTGGGTTTTCAATTCTATTCAACTAATCTTCATGCCTGTCTCTATATCAATATTATGTAGTTCTTATCATTATTGCTCTGTGTTACAGCTTGAGGTCAGGCATGGTGTTTCCCCCAGAAGTTCTTATATTGTTGAGAATAGTTTTTTGCTATCCTGGGTTTTTTTGTTATTCCAAATGAATTTGAGAATTGCTCTTTCTAACTCTATGAAGAATTGATTTGGAATTTTGATGGATATTGCATTGCATCTGTGTATAGATTGCTTTTGGCAAGATGACCATTTTTTTTTTTTACTATACTAATGCTGCCAATCTATGAGTATGGGAGATATTTCCATCTTCTGAGATCTTCCATTTCTTTCTTCAGAGACTTTCCAATTTGTATCCCTTTGACCTCCTTTTGTTGTCTAATTGTCCTAGTTAGAACTTCAAGTACTATGTTGAATAGATAGAGAGAGAGTGGCCAGCCTTGTGTAGTCCCTGATTTTAGTTGGATTACTTCATGTTTATCTCCATTTAGTTTGATGTTGGCTACTGGTTTGCTGTATATTGCTTTTTACTCTGTTTAGGTATGGGCCTTGAGTTCCTGATCTTTCCAAGACTTTTAATCTGAATGGATGCTCAATTTTGTCAAATGCTTTTTCACAATCTAATGAAATGATTTCATTTTTTCTTTGCATTTATTTATGTATTGGATTATGTTGATGGATTTCCATGTATTAAACAATCCTTGCATCCCTGGGATGAAACTTACTTAATTGTGGTGAATGATCATTTTGATGTGTTATTGGATTTGATTGGCAAGAATTTTATTGAGTATTTTTACATCAATGTTCATAATGGAGATTGGTCTGAAGTTCTCTTTCTTTGTTTGGGTCTTGTGTGGTTTAGTTATAAGCGTAATTGTTGCTCCATAGAATGAATTGGGTTGTGTACCTTCTGTTTTTATTTTGTGGAATAGTTTGAAGACTATTGGTATTAGGTCTTCTTTGAAGGTTCTGATAGAACTCTGAACTAAACCCATGTGGTCCTAGGATTCTTTTTGGTTGTGAGATTACTAATGACTGCTTCTATTTCTTTAGGTGTTATGGGACTGTTTGGATGGTTTATCTGATCCTGTTTTAACTTTGGCACCTTGTGTGTGTCTAGAAAACTGTCCATTTCATCCAGATTTTCTAATTTAGTTGAGTATAAACTTTTTAGCATTATCTGATTTTTTGAATTTCCAAGGTTTTTGTTGTTATGCCTCCTTTTTCATTTCTGATTTTATTAAGTTGCATACTCTCTCCCTATCTTTTAGGTAGTCTGGCTAAGGGTTTATGTATCTTGTTTGATTTTCTCAAAGATCTAGCTCCTACTTTTTTTGATTCTTTATGTAGTTCTTTTTGTTTCTATTTGGTTGATTTCAGCCCTGAGTTTGATTATTTTCTGCCATCTACTCCTCTTTGATGTACTTGCTTCCATTTATTCTAGAGCTTTCAGGTGTCCTGTCAAACTGCTTGTAAGCTCTCTCCATTTTCATTTTGGAGGCACTTCTGTTCTTATGCTTGCCTCCTGCCATCTGATTATCTCTAGTGCTCCCTGCCCTTGCTATATCTGACTGGAGCTTGTCTTTCCTGTAAAATCCTGGTCCAGCTTGTGTATCCTCTTTGGTTGGTGGTTCAGTCTCTGAAAGCACCAAAGCATTCAGGGAAGTTGACCCTATTGATCTTCCTGTGAAGTTCTTATCCCTTTGGGGCCTGCAATCATTCCCCCATCTCTTCCATAAGAGTCCCTGAGCTTTATCCAACATTTGGCAGTGACTCTCTGCATCTGTTTCAGTAATCTGTTGGTTAGACCTTCTCAGAGGACATTCATGCTAGACTCCTGTCTGCAAGCATAACAGAGTATAATTAATAGTGTCAGGAACTGGTGCTTACTCATGAGATGGATCTCAAGTTGGGCCAAGTTATTGTTTGGCCATTCCCTCATCTCTATCTTCATCCCTATCTTTCTTGTAGACAGGATAATTTTTGGCTCAAAAGTTTTGTGGGTGGGTTGGTGTAATTATTTCTCCATTGGGGGGTCCTGCCTGGCTTCAGGTGGTGGCCTCTTCAGGATCCATAGCCCCATTGCTATGAGTCTCTGCTAAAGTTACCCCATAGAATCCTTAGACACTTCCACACCCCAGGCTTTGTCATACCTTACAGATGCCCCCCAACCATGCCTCTCCAGCTGCAGATCTCCATTCATTCTCCTGGCCCTCTAGCTCTCTTTTCTTTCTCTTTCCACACTGGATCCCACACTCCCATCCCCTCCCTATCCCCTCTCTCACCTGGTTCCCTCCCTTCATCTGCCTTCTATGACTATTTTATTCTCCCTTCTAAAAGAGATTCAAGCATCCTTGCTTTGTCCTTGTCTCTTGTTTATCATCATTCAATGATTCTTATATTGTTGAGAATAGTTTTTTGCTATCCTGGGTTTTTTGTTATTCCAAATGAATTTAAGAATTGCTTTTTCTAACTCTATGAAGAATTGATTTGGAATTTTGATGGATATTGCATTGCATCTGTAGATAGATTGCTTTTAGCAAGATGACCATTTTTTTTTTTACTATACTAATGCTGCCAATCTATGTTGCTACTTATGGAATTCTGGGATACTGATAGGTGTTGGCACTTTGGGTTCCAGGTAAAATGTGTTTCTAGTTATTGGTAGCTGACAAAGGAATGGGGAAGTATGACATGGACTGACAGGAGAGAGGGAAGCAAGGAGCTTCTCCAGGATTTTTTTAGTCACCTGAGAATGGGGGCTGACAATGAGAAGAGAGCATAACAGTAGGTCTGCTATAGAGCTGAGAATGAGACTGGGGCAAGATCTTCAGTTAGCCTACCTGCTTCCATGGTTGAAGTAGCCTTCTGGTTCTAAGGGAGTATCTGCTGGGTTTAGGGACTGAGATAAAACAATGAGTGGGTGGGACCAGGGAAGTTAGGAGGGGAAGATCTGTGTGATGGCTTGGAGATGAGGGCAAGGACACTGGAAGGGAGATCTGTCTCGGCAGGTGTTTTGCTATAGAGCTGGGGGTGAGACTGGAGCCTGTATTAGGAGCAGCTAAAGGATGAGGTAAAGGTCTTGTTTCCCACTAATGTCTAACTTTAAAAATCTTAATAACCTACAGAATAATTACATGTCCTGAACTCAGTGAAAAACCTGTGACATACATGATTTGTCCTGATGAAATACCAACCCACTTCACTGAAGCTACAACAGAAACACAGTTCTGTATAGCCACAATTCCACACTTTGTCAAAAAATGTCTTTGTGGGTATGTGTGGGGGAACATGAGAGAATCCCATAGGGCCAAGAGACTGAATGGAAATAAGCAGCCTCAAGGGGTGGGAGGTGGGAGACCCTCTAGAAAGTACCAGAGATCTGGGAGGTCAGAGGCTCTCAGGATTTATTGGGGATGACTTTAGCCAAAATACCTAGCATTGTGGAGAGGGAACTTGAAGAGTCCACCTCTAGTAGATAGACAAGGCTTCAAGTGGAGGGACAGGGTTACTAACATACAGTCAAAATTTCTGACTGAGAATTGTTTCTGTCTAAAAGAACTGCAGGGAGAAAATGGAGAAAGACTGGATGAAAAGGTAGCCCAATGACCAGCCCAATTTGGGATCATCTCCTGGGGTGTGCATACCAAGGCCTGACATTATTACTGATGCTATGATGTGCTTACAGATGGGAGCCTGGCATGGCTGTCTTCTGAGAGGCCCTGCCAGTAGCTGACTGAGATAGAAACAGATACTTACACCCAACTTTTGGACTGAAGTTGGGGACCCCTATGGTTGAATTAGAGTAAAGATTGAAGAAACTGAAAGGGAGAGTGACCCAATAGGAACTTACCCAGACCCCAGGGAACTCCCAGAGACAAGTGAGCCACCAGGAGCAGACGCAGACTGGTCTGATGTCCCTGGCACGTATACACCAGAGGTCTGCCTGATCCGGCCTCAGTTGGAAAAGATGTGCTTAATCCTGGAGAGACTTAGGGCCTCAGGGAAGGGAGTGGCCTGGAGGAGAGGGGAGCATTCTCTTGGAGACAAGGGGGAGGAGGAGTGGAAAAAGGGAAAGAGGGACTGTGGGAGGGGAGACTGAGGAGGGACAATGATTGGAATATAAATAAACAAATAATTAAAAATTCAAAACCCACCCTTTCTCCAGCAAAAAAACACCTTCTAAACCTTCCCAAACTGTACCACCAACAGGGGAGCAACATTTAAATGCTTGAGACTTTTGGAGGATATCACTCAAACAACTATACTGTTTCAAAAATATATATAGGGACAGTCTTTATAAAACTCATCCAAGTAATTCTAAATTCTATTAGAGAAGGAAAATAAAGATTTACTTGCTTATGTATTTTATACATATGAATGCTTCATCTGCATGCATGCCTGCACACCAGCATAGGATATTGGGTCACATTATAGATGATTGTAAGCCATCATGTAGTTGCTGGTAACTCAAGACCTCTGGAAGAGCAGAGTGTCTAGTGCTCTTAATTGCTGATCCATCTCTCTAGCCCCTAAAAAGAGAAAATGTACAAAAAATAAAATTATTTTGAAAAATAAAATAATACAAGGAAAGTGAATTTTTCTTCCTAGTCAAGAAAAACACAAAATGCTGTATTATTTGGGAAGGTTCAGTATTCATATAGAAATGTATATCAGTCTGATGGAATTTATTACATGTATGACAAATGGGTTATAATTTCTGTGTTATCTCTGTTCAATTGTTGCTTCTTAAATTGTTGTACCAGGAAACTTAGGTACCTGTATCCTAAATGAGTATGAGAAAATCCTCACTCAGCAAAACAGAAATGATAAGCTCAAAAGGGGTGGGAGATAGCAAATTTAATATATAAACCTGAAAAAGTTGGGTCTGACCAGTGATGCCAGGAATAAAGAAGAATGTAAAAAGCTGAGCAGAGAATGTGAGTGTTCATTGAAGACTCTAATAGATCAATAAGAATTTAAGATATTCTAAGTTCTAGTCAAGGCAGTGATGTTTATTAAATATTCCATGTGAAAATGTACTTTTTTCAACTAATGTTTGGTGCAAACAGATGCCTATTTCTTTAAGTTTTTTTTATTAATTACATTTGTTCTTTGACATTTGCATACATGTATAAAATACAATCTAATTACTCTCAGTCTTATCAACAGCCCCCTCCCTACAAAGCTCTTTTCTATATCTGTGTTTTTTGTTTTGTGAATCATGTAGCTGAACTATTGACCATGAGATTATATCTATTCAAAGAGTTATCAGTTTTAGTGATGTGTTATTTTTGAGCATCATCATGGGCAAACTACCTCTTACTTTCTCCACCGAGGACTCTTGAACAAAAGGAAAAGCTTTAATCTGTTAAGCTCTAGGTTTTAGGATCAACTTGCCTCAGGACCAGTTAGACTATCCTAACTAATGAGACAAGAAAAATAAAGCGATCCACAATGGACAAAACTATAATGATCAATAAATATATAAAATTATAGTCAAATTGATGAAGCCATGAAATATTTTTTTGACCAGTATAGTGACAAACTTGGAAGCTGCTGCTACCATAAAAATGTGGTACAGAAGGTAAATAAGAAGCTAGAGGTTATCACAGCCCTTTTGGGAGGGTGTTTTGATGATATCCATGTTTACATAAACAAGGTCTAGTAGATGAATGACTTGTATGATGAAAACAGTCATCAAAACTATCCTTTCTTTAACTTCTTTCTTTCCTTCTTTCTTTCTTTCTTTCTTTCTTTCTTTCTTTCTTTCTTTCTTTCTTTCTTTCTCTCTTTCTCTTTCTCTCTCTCTCTTTCTTTCTCTCCTCTTTTCTTTCTTTCTTTCTTTTTTCTTTCTTTCTTTCTTTCTTTCTTTCTTTGTCTCCTCTTTCTTTTCTTTCTTTCTTTCTTCCTCTCTTCCTTTCTTTACTGTAAAGAGGGAACTATCTTTTAAATAATAAAGAAATGTTTAAATAAATTATGATAACTTCATATTTATTTATTTATTTATTTATTTATTTATTTATTTATTTATTGAGACAGGGTTTCTCTGTGAAATTCTGGCTGTCCTGGAACTAATACCAAGCTACTTTGAACAGAGACTTGCCTGCCTCTGACTCTTGAGTGATAGGATTAAAGGCATGTACCACCACTTAACTCTGAAATACCATGAAGCAGTTAAAAACAGTGTAGATTACAGAAATTAGTGACTTACAACCTTCTCCAATGCATATTATTACATGAAAAGTCAAGTTGCTAAAATATATTTATATGGTGTGGTTTCAAGGCTGTTAATATTCATATTTGTACATGTAAAGAAATGATGAGCTTGTGGTAGGAACCAATGGAGATCTTATGGTGTTCATAACTTCAGTTTAATTTTGCTACTAGGTCAAATCCATGATATTTATGGACCTAGGTAACAAAAATAAAACAAAAATAGAAAAATGGAAGACTAGAAAAATAGAGTTGAAATATTTTTAACATAGTGTCATCTTTCTGTCCTCCCATAAGATAAAATATCGACACATCAACTCTAAAAACAAATAAATAAGTATATTACATCCAAGCACAACAAAACAAAAAACAAGACATAAATTAATGGCTGATAAAAACACATCTAGGAAATGAGAGAAAAGGAAACTTGAGGGACCATAAAATTGAAGCTGTTGCTCTTGCAAATTTCCCAAGCCATTCAGGGTCCTCTGAAGCACTCAGCCTTTGCTGCTCAATACTATCTTCTGGGAAATTTACAAGCACTATGCTCAAAGATTCCAATTTGGTTCATCTTGGATGTGGCTTTGCCATCATCATTTTTACTCAAACTATCTCCAGATGATTCCAAAGGTACAGAAAAGACTGAGTGTCATCACTGTTAGCCAATCACAAAGCTTTTAAATCTAGAGTTGAAATATGATGGGAAGAATTAACTTGTCTGCCTTTGAGAGTATGATCTACAAGGACCACAAAAAGTAGCTCTGAAACAGGCTGTTCTGCAAGGCTGAGCTGGTGGAAGAGCTTCCTATGGGAAGAGGGAAAGCCTCTGAGACACAGCATCTCTGTACTCTTTCTGAAACTAAAGTAGCATATGGCCCTTTGAGAACAGCCCAGCAGGAAACCCAGGAGATCCCACTTAGAGCTGTGTCAGAGTAGTATCTAAGTCGCCATCACTGCAGATGTTGCATCAGAGGGATGGCCTCAACTTTAGCTCTTTTAACGAGGCTCTGGGGAGAAATTGCCTATGAACTTCTAGGCACATTTTTCTTGATGCTAATTAACCCCTCAAGTTGCTCCTGATGGCCTAATTAAACAGTCCAGAAGAGAAAGTTTTAGTTTCCCCTTGATGGATGGAGGATTGGGAAATAGCCTCATAAACCTCAATGTAATCTTGGTCACAGCTGAGCCCAACACAGTCCCAGAACTCCACAGGTACAACCATCCTACTTTCTAGTCAGAGAAATATCCCCTTAGGATAAAAATGTTTATCTCTAGATCAGAACACCAGCATATCTGACTCAGAACCTTTCTGGAATACAGAGCAAGAATGGACTCTTAGAGAGGCCAGGGCTGTTCTTGATGACCTCATGGCCATATAGGTTAAGGTCTGGCCTGAGACATCTTACTTTCTATCCATAGTTTTTAGATGTCACTTGGGATTTATTATTAGTCATGGTGGTTATCTTACTTATACCACAACATAGTATATACCTGTTGACATATTTAAAATTTTGGAAATTATATTATATGAAGCTATACAGGATCTGGAAATAATCAAATTGCATTATGCCCAGCAAACAAAGAAACAAATAGATTCTTTTCCAAGGTGTAAGTACATGTCTTCCTATGATTCCATTGAGAAAATTCTCAGAAACAGTAGTAGTCTAAAACCAAACACTTTGTTGTCTTCTGGACTTTGGCTCTTGAATACCTAATACAGAGAACTCTGGAAGTTACAGTGTATTATAGGACTTGTAACTGGTCTTGTTCAAGTGGCTTCAACCTGAACACATGCTTGAATGAATCATATCTAAATTATCTCCTTAGGATAAAGCAAACAAATATCAGTGTGTACAGCAAGGCTAACAGCAATGTGAGCAACAAGGTTAACAACAGTGTGGACTGATGCTTACTGCAGGCCAATCACTGGTAAAGGACTTGATATATGTAACCCATTTAATCCTCACAATAATTCTAATATGAGAAGGCTATTGTATATCAACATAGGTAATAATGCCTTATAACAAGAAGGATCATTATGTTTGATAATAACTAACAAAATATTTCAAAATGTTAGGAGAGAATTTGAATGTTCCAAATACAAATAAAAATATTTATATTTATCTATATCAGGTAGTCAGTATGCCACTTTCTCTGATCTGACTAGTACACATTGTATATATACAATTATGTACCATAACTGTACTCTATAAGCATGCATAATTAAAAAGTATAAAGGATACTGAAAGAACTAGAAGATTCTTCAAGGCCAGCAAATAATTTGTTTCCATCTAGTACAGGAAGAAAAATTGATGAAGACACAACTTTTTCATTTTTATATATGTACTAGGAAAACTTTGGAAAGAGTGAGCCAACAATGTCTATGAGCACTTTGTGTTGGTGGGTTTATTTGGAGAGTTAACTTGAACTACCACAAATATAGGTGTTCATACCTTTCCTTTCAAGACTCATCAACCTATTGTTGAAAGGAGTTATGTATTATAAGTAAGAAAGTGTAACAAATAAATTAATCATAAAAAATGTAGGGCAGAAAGGGATTAAGTTTGGCAACTTTCCTAAGATCCCTGACCTAATCAGTGATGAATTTGACTTCAGAATCTCTGACCATTATCACTGTTCTATGCTTGGCCCATCCTATTTGATAACAAGTCTGCAGTCTTTATATTCTAGCTTTAAGTGATTTATGTCATATCTGAGGCTATTCATGAATCAAAGATGTTTACATTTTGTAAGTTGATTTGATGGCCATAATGTAAGGTAGTTTATAAGCAAATACTGTCGATACTCTTTTTTAGACATTAAATACCACTTACATTTTAGTTTTAATAAACAGAGTTATCCAAAACATTGCATTATTTTGCCAGCACATGACAAAGTACTATAGTTGTAGTAGCTTAAACAATATAAATACATCATCTCAAATTCTGAAGACTTAGCTGGTTATAGTAGCCTGGGCTGGCATTTGTGTTCTCTTAAGGTCTGTATGACATCTGCGCAAGATCTTCTGGCTTTTAGAGTCTCTGAGGATCAGGTCTCTTCTGAGGTCTTTTGCCTTAGTTTTTATATGTTTCTATCTCTCTGCGTATTCAGTAGACAGATATAGTCTTTATGTATGTCTGTGTCCTAGACAATTATCAAAAGTACCAGGAATATTGAATTAGAACTCATCTTAATTTTATCCCTTTACAGACCCTATCCTAAGAGACAACCATAGCCTGAGATATTGGGAACTTGGATTTCAATGAATACATTTGGGGAGGCATAATTCAGCCTGTCTGTCTGTGTCTGCCTGCCTGTCTGTCTGACTGACTTACTTTCATCTCTCTCTTTCTTTCTCATACCTGTCATCTGTATATCTATATAAGCAAGCAAAACATCAAAATCTTAACATTTCAGGGACAATATTTGGGATCAGCATATAACATATGAAAAAGTCAAGATAAAAATCAAAGAGAATAAAATCCAGAGAGGTTTTATTAAGGCTTTAATACTTTTTTTAAAAATTTTTTTATTTTAGATATTTTCTTTATTTACATGCAAATTTCTCCATTCCCAGTTTCCCCTCCAAAAAACAAACAAACAAACAAAAACAAGAAAAACAAACTCCTGTTGCCTCCCCCTTCCCCATGCCTGCCACCCCACCCTCTCCCACTTTCTGGCCATGGCATTCCCCTACACTGGGGCGCCGAACCTTCACAGGGCCGAGGTCCTCTCCTCCTATTGATGATCGATTTTGCAATCCTCTACCAACACATGCTGCCTGAACAATCAGACCCCTCCATGTGCAGTCCGTGGTTGGTGGTTGAGACCCTGGGAG
>NW_022196897.1:24916491-24942342 GCF_008632895.1 Mastomys coucha | reverse complement strand
TCTCTGGCTAGAGCTTGTCCTGTCCCTGCCGCCCTGCAAGTCCCCTGTGACTCGTGGGGCCTGTTCCTTCAAGCTGGCTGCTCTGTTCTTAGAAATTCACCAGAGAGGAAGTGGTGGCTCTCGCCCGAGTCTCTGGCTTAAGGCGTTCCCTGGAGGTAGACCTTCCACTTGCAGGGAAGGGGCAGAGAAGGACGCTGATCCTCCTCTGTCACTTGGAAGCTAAGTGGATCCTGTCCCTGCTGCCCTGCAGCTCCCCTGGGGGTCGTGGGACCTGTGCCTCCTGGCTGGCTGCTCCAGTCTCAGAAATTCACCAGAGAGAAAATGGCAGATCTCGCCCGAGTCTCTGGCTTAAGGTGCTCTCTGGAGGTAGGCCCTCCACTTGCAGGGAAGGGGAAGAGAAGGACACTGATCCTCCTCTGTCACTCAGAAGCTGAGAGGATCGTGTCTCTGCTGTATTAAGGAGGTCTCAGAACCTCCTTAATACTCTTTAGATCTGAAATAGTTTGGAAAATTACTCAGCTCAGCAAATGAGGGCTGGTTCTCTTTGTGCTTTTAGGATTGAAGGAAGAATGGTAGAAAACAGTGTCTTTGGATTTGCAGATACCAAGGTTTTTTCTATTACCCCCAAGACATTTCCTATAGATAATCCAAAGATTTCTCAATGTTCTAGAGGATCAATCAAGAGAGATAAATATCAGGTTGATAATTGATAGTTTTACCGGTTATAGTAGCCTAGGCTGACATTTGTGTTCTCTTAAGGTCTATATGACATCTGCCCAAGATCTTCTGGCTTTTAGAGTCTCTGTTGAGATGTCTGGTGTAATTCTGATGGGTCTGCCCTTCTATGTTACTTGGCCTTTTCCCCTTACAGATTTAGTATTCTACATATTTACTGTTTTGATTACTATGTGATGAGAGTATTTTCTTTTCTGGTCCTATCTATTTGGTGTTCTATAGGCTTCTTGCACATTTATGGTCATCTCTTTTTTTTTTAAGTTGGGGACTCAACAGAAATGATATTACCCAAAATACCCAACAGAGAGGAGATAGAACCTATAGAGAACACCTTCAGTGATAGGCAACCCCCCCTCCCAGTTGAGAGATGGAGCTACCCACCCATCTCAAAAAATTTAACCCAGAATTGTTCCTCTGTAAAGGAAAGACAGGGACAAAAAAATTGAGCAGAGACTGAAAAAAGGCCATCCAGAGACTGCCCCACTTAGGGATTCATCCCATATATAGTTACCAAGCCCAGGCACTATTGTGGATGCCAACAAGTGCTTGCTGACAGGAGTCTGATATAGTTGTCTCCTGAGAGGCTTTGCCAGTGCCTGACAAATACAGAGGTGGATGTTCACAGTCAACCATTGGATGGAGCACAGGGTCCCCAATGGAGGTGCTAGAGAAAGAACCCAAGGAGGTGTAGAGGTTTACAGCCCCATAAGGAGGAACAACAGTTTGAACCAACTAGTACTTCCAGAGCTCTCAGGGACTAAACCACCAACCAAAGAGCTCCATGGAGACCCCTGGGTCTAGCCACATACGTAGCAGAGGATGACCTTGTAAGGCATCAATGGGAGGAGAGGCCCTTGGTCCTGTAAAGGCTTGATGCCCCAGTGTAGGGGAATGCCAGGACAGGGAAATGGGAGTGGGTGAATTGGTGAGCAGGGGGAGAGGAGATGGGATAGGAGGCTTTCAGAGAGGAAATGAGGAAAGGGGATAACATTTGAAGTGTAAATAAAGAAAATACCTAATAAAAAAAGAAAAAAAACCAAGGTTGATAGATAATGAACATTAACAGAATAAAGGCAGATGTTAGCAACAGACTACAGTGTAACACCAAAGGACCAGAGTAGGAAAACCAACAGTAGCAAGAAAAGCACTAAGAGGCTAATAATGAAAACACCAGATGGACAGAACAGAGAAAGAATATTAAAAGCTGCAAAGGAAAAGGAATATATAGTTGCTTCTCAACTTCTCAAGAGTGACTCTAAAAGGCAGAAGGGCCTGGGCGATTTCTTGCAGTTAGATGCCAGCCTAATTTACTATATCCAACAAAACTGTCAATTATCACAGATAAAGATAACAGGATAGTCTATGACAAAACCAAATTTAAATAATATCTATCTATAAATCCAGATCTCCAGAAGCTAATAGGAGAAAAACTCTAACCCAAGGAGGTTAACCCTACCCAATAAATCACAGGAAATAATTTCACACAAGCAAAACCAAAAGAAGGAAAACACACACACACAGACACACACACATACACACAAACACTCTACTATTACCACTACCACTACTACTACTACCAACTTAAAAAAAAACCCAGGAATTAATGATCTTTGGTTTTTAATCTCTCAACATCAATTGACTCAATTAGAAAATAAAAAGACACAGACTAGCAGAACTGATGGATCACTGTCGTGTGTATAAGAAATATACCTCAACATGAAAGATAGACAGTACCTCAGAGTAAAGGGTAAGGAAAGATTTTCCAAGCAAACAGACCCAAGAAGCAAGCTGAATCACACATTCTAATATCTAAGAAAATAGACTTTCAAAATTCTCAGGCAAATGGATGAAGCTAGAAAATATCATCCTGAGTGAGGTAACCCAGTCACAAAAGAACACACGTGGTATGTATTCACTGATAAATGGATATTAGGTAAAAAGCTTGGAATACCCATGATACAACTCACATACCATATTAAGCTCAAGAAGAAGGAAGACCAAAGTGAGGATGCTTCAGTCCTATTGAGAAAGGGGAACAAAATAATTACAGGAGGTAGAGGATGGGAGGGACTTGGGAGGAAGGGAAGAGGGCGAGGGGAAAAAGCGGGGAAGGATCAGGTATGGGAAGAGTTGGGGGCGATGTACAAAGGTTCAGGAAATTGAACAGAGGGCTATAGCAATGGGGGCTAGAGAACTAGGGGGTAGCCACCACAAAGTTCCAGATGCCAGGAAAGCAAGAGGCTCCCAGGACCCAACAGGGATGACATTAGCTGAAATACCTAACAAAGGGAAGAGAGAACCTATAGAGACCATATCCAGAGGTTAGGCATGGCTCCTGTTTGAGGGATGAGGCCACCCACCCATCTCCAAAACTTTAATCTAGAATTGCTCCTGTCTAAAGGAAATACAGGGACAAAGAGTAGAGCAGAAACTGAAGGAAAGGCCATCCAGAGACTGCGCCACCTGGGGATACATCCCATATACAGACACCAAACCCAGACAATATTGTTGATGCTAAGTGCTTGCTGACAGGAGCCTGATATAGATGTCCCCTGATCTCATACTAGTGACTAAACAGCACATCTGAAAGCTCTGGAACAAAAAGAAACAAAGACACTGAAGAGGAGTAAGCAGGAAATTATCACAGGGTTAAAAGCAATGAAATAGAGGCAAAGAGAACGATACAAAGAATCAGTGAGACAAAGAGATGGACTTTTGAGAAAATCAACAAAACAGATGAACTCTTAGCCAAACTACCTAAAAGGCAGATGGACTGTATCCAAATTAAGGAAATAAAAAATGAAAATGGTAATATAACAAGAGATACCTAGGAAATCCAAAGAATCATTAGGTCTTACTTCAAACACCTGTAGCCCACACAAATTGGAAAATCTAAATGAAATAAATGAATTTCTTGTTGATAGCTCTTACCAACATTAAATCAAGATCAGGTAATCAATTTTAATTGACATGTAACCCTTAGGGGAATAGAAACAGTCAGTGAAAGTCTACTAAGCAAAAAGGTCCAGGGTTAGATGGTTATAGTGCAGAATCCTACTAGATGTTCAAAAAAAGAGCTCATAGCAACATTTCTCAAACTATTCTACAAAATATAAAATGAAAAGAATACTGTCAAACTCTCTTTTTATGATCTCACCTGACATGAAAGAAAGTGGGAAATAGCCTTTTACACATTGGCACAGGAGACAATTTCTTGAACAGAACATCAACAGCTAAGGCACTTACATGAATAATTAATAGATGACAAAATGTTTTGCAAGGCTAAGGACACCATCAGTAGGATACAATGGATGCCTACAGGATGAGAAAAGACTTTCACCAACCCCACATGTGACAGAGGGCTGAATGCAAAATATATGAAGAACTTAAGAAACTTGACATCAAGAAACCAAAATAACCAATTAAAAATGTGGTAAGCTTTGAACTTAGATGAAATGCCCAACAGCGGGGAGAGGGAACTTGTAGAGTCTACCTCCAGTAGAAAGATAGGGCATCAGGTAGAAGGATGGGGTTGCCATCTCACAGTCAAAAACACTGACCCAGTACTCCTGTCTAAAAAAAACTGCAAGGACAAATTAGAGAAGAGACTGAGGGAAAGGAGGTCCAGTGATCAGCTCAACTTGAGCTCCATCTCAAGAGGAGGCTCTAAGGCCTGACACTACTACTGATGCTATGGTGTACTTAATTAAATACAGGAGCCTAGCATGGCTGTCCTGTGAGAGGACTAACAAGTAGCTGACTGAGACAGATGCAGATACTTACACCCAACCAATGGCATGAAGTTGGGAAACCCTGTAGTTGAATTAGGGACAGGGTGAAAGAAGCTGAGGAGGAGGATGACCTGATAGAGAAACCAGCAGTCTTAACTAACCCAGACCCCTTAGAGCTCTCAGACACCGAGCCACCTTCCAGGCAGTATACACTTGCTAGTCCAAGGCCCCTGACAAATATACAGCAGAGGACTACCTGGTCTGGCCTCTGAGAGAAGACAAACCTAACCCTGGAGGGACTTGAGCCTCCAGAGAGTAGGGAGGTCTGGTGGGGGATGTGGCATGGTGGGGACATCCTCTTAGAGACAGGGGAGGAGGAATGGGATGTAGAACTGTGGGAGGGCAGGTAGGAGGGGATAATGACTAGACTGCAAAAAAATAAAAGTAATACAATTTTTTTTAAAAATGTGGTATGCTTCTAGGCAATGATTCTTGACAGAAGAATCTCTAATTCCCAGAAGTAATTATAGAGATGTTCAACATTGTTAGTCATTAGAAAAATGCAAATAAAAATGACTCTGAGATTCCATCTTACACTCATCAGAATGTCTAAGATTAAAAACTCAAGCTACAGCTCATGGTGGTGAGTATGTGGGGCACATTGCTGATGGGAGAGCAAACTCATATAATCACTTTGGAAATCAATTTGGTGGTTTCTTAGAAAATGGGGAATATATATCTACCTCAAGACTCAGCTACACCACTCCTGGGCCTATACCCAAAAGAAGCTCCACCATACCATAAAGACCCTCATTTTTAATAGCTAGAAACTTGAAACAATCTAGATGCTCTTAAACCTAAGAGTGGATAAACAAATGTGGTACATTTATACACTGAAGTATTATTAAGTAATTAAAATGAGTAAGATCATGAAATTTGCAGGCAAATGGATGGATAATCCTGGGTGAGGTAAATCAGACCCAGAAAGACAAACATGGTATGTACTCACTTATAAATGGATATTAGTCATAAAGTACAGGATAACCATGCTACAAAACACAGATCCAGAAAAACTAAGTAACAAGAAGGGTCTAAAGGGAGATGATTGAATATCACTGAGATTAGACATCAGGAGTAGATGGAGGGAGGGGACTGGGTCATAGAAGGGGGTGGGAGGGGAACAGGAGTGGTGAGGTGTGGGAAGGCAGGGCGAGAGAGTACTGGAAGAGAAAACTGAGTTGGTGGGGAGCATCTCTTGGATGAGCTAGAAACCTAGGACCATGGAAACTCTCAGGAATCTGTGGGGGTGAACCTAGCTAAGACTCCTATCAGTGAGGGATACGAGTCTAAACTGGTCATTTTCTGTAACCAGGCATGACTTCCAAAGGAGGCACTGGGACACAAACCCATCCACAAAACCTTAGACTTACAATATCTGTAATCTATAAGATGTGCAGGGATAAAGATGGATCAGAATTTAACTAGTCTTGCTTGAGACTCATGCCGTAAGAGGGGACTCACCCCTGTTGCTATTACTTACATTCCACTCTACTTCCAGACAGAAACCTTGCATAATTATCATCAGAGAGGATTCCCTCAGGAACTGATGAAAATTGTTGAAGAGACCCACAGCCAAACATTAAAAGGAGCTTGGGGAATTCTACAGAAGAGATCTGGGGAGGAAGGATTGAAAGAGCCAAAGGGCAGCATGTGTATAGTAGAGGATTGCAAAGTCGATCATCAATAGGAGGAGAGGCACTCGGCCCTGTGAAGGTTCTGTGCCCCAGTGTAGGGGAATGCCAGGGCCAATAAGTGGCAGAGGGTGGGGTGGCAAGCATGGGGAGGGGGGAGGCAACAGGGGTTTGTTCTTGCTGTGTTTGTTTGTTTGTTTGTTTTTTGGAGGGGAAACTGGGAAGGGAGAAATCACATGACATGTAATAAAGAAAATACCTAATAAAAAAAAAGAAAGAGCCAAAGGGGTCAAGGTCACTACAAGAATACTCACAGAACATGGACCCATAAGGTTAGAAACTGAATCACCAAGCAGAGAGCATGCATGGGATGGACCTAGGCCTTTTGCACATATGCAACAGTTATGCAGCTGGGTCTTCATGTGGGACTCCTAAAGCAGGGGCAGGGGCTGTCTCTGACTATGTTGCCTGCCTTTGGATCTCTTTCCCCTGACTAGGTTGCCTTGTATAACTTAGTAGAAGAAGATGCACCTAGTCCTACAGCAACTTGATATGCCAAAGCTGTTTGATATCCATGGGAGGCCTCCTCTTTGAGGAGAAAGGGAGGACGAATGGGAATGAGCAGTGAGAGGTAAGGACTGGGAGAAGAGGAGGGAATGGAAGCTGTGACTGATACGTAAAGTAGATAAACAAACAAACAAACAAATAAATAAGAAACATTATCTATGCCACCACAATTCAAGCAGACGTACTGGCTGACTGTTTCTTAATGCCAAGTGCTCCTGAGGATATGAATGTAATGGAATAGTCATGCCCTGTTAGTGGTTTGCATAATGGTTCAGCCCTTCTGGAAAGACTCCCAACTTTTCAAGTGCATGCACCTACTTTATGATCAAACCAGTGAACATCTAGCTTTTTTTTTTTTTTAAATAAGGGAAGTGGCCATGACTTACCTAGGAATTTTCATAAATCTTTTATTTGTTAATCCCATACTATAATCAATCAACTCAAATGTCTATCAATTGGTGAGTAAGTCAAACAATATATTTACACAACTCAATACTACTAGCTGTAAAAAAGGAACAAACTGTTCATCCACATAATGTAGCCCAACTTCTAAACATACATACTTAGTGAAAAAAGCCAGAAATTTACAAAGTGCATTTATACAACTTTCTAGATAACCCCAATCTCAAGTGACTGAAAGGACCAATGGTTTGGGAACTCAGGAAGGAGTGCAGAAAGCTTTTTCCAAATGTCAGGGTGAGGGTGTCTACCTGTTGTGGGGTTGTCTACTTTTGCTAGCACTCACTCACATATATTTACACTTCCACTATGTGTGTCTGCTGACCTCACCTCAATAAAACAAATTTAAAGGCAAGACCTTTTATTTTTTTGAGAAATTCTAAAGAGGAAGCAAAAAGAACTGGCAAAATCCATTTATTTATTTATTTATTTATTTATTTATCTCTTTGCACTTCACTATTTTATTGCCAATGTCATTTAACTTTTTTCTTTTTTTTTCTTTTCTTTCTTTATTTTTAAACTCCAGATTTTAATCTCCCCCTGGTCCTCCCTCCTACTGTTCCACATCCCATACCTCCTCCCCTGCCCCGTGTCCATGAGCATGTTCCCACCTTCCACCCCCCTCCCTACCAAACCTCTAAACTCCCTGGGGCCTCTAGTCTCTTGAGGGTTAGGTGAATCTTCTCTGACTAAACCCAGACAGTCCTCTGCTGTATATGTGTTGGGGGTCTCATATCAGTTGGTGTATGCTACTTAGTTGGTGGTCCAGTGTTTGAGAGATCTCAGGGTCCAGGTTAATTGAGAATGCTTGTCCTCCTACAGGTTGCCCTTCTCAGCTTCTTTCAGCTTTCCTCCTAATTCAACAATAAGGGTCAGCAGCTTCTGTCCATTGGTTGGGTGCAAATATCCACATCTGACTCTGTCAGCTGCTTGTTGGGTCTTTCAGAGGGCAGTCATGATAGGCCCCTTTTTGTGAGCACTCCACAGCCTCAGTAATAGTGTCAGGCCTTGGTGCCTCCCCTTGAGCTGGATCCCACTTTGGGCCTGTTGCTGGACCTTCTTTTCCTCAGGCTCCTCTCCATTTTCATCCCTGCAGTTCTTTCAGACAGGAACAATTATGGGTCAGAATTTTGACTGTGGAATGGCAACCCCATCCCTCACTTGATGTCCTGTCTTTCTGCTGGAGGTGGGCTCTACAAGTTCCCTCTCCTCAGTGTAGGGCATTTCATTTAAGGTCCCTCCCTTTGATTCCTGAGAGTCTCTAACCTCACAGGTCTCTGGTACATCTTAGAGGGTCCCCCCAATCTCCTACCTCCCAAGTTTGCCTGTTTCCATTTTTTCTGCTGGCCCTCAGGGCTTCAGTCCTTTTCCCCCACCCAATACCACATTATGTTTCCCTCTCTCCCTCATCTCTTTCCCTCCTAGGTCCCTCCCTCTCTCCCCACATGTTGCATCTTTCTCCCTCCCAAGCAGGATTGAGGCATCCTCACTTGGGCCTTTTGGCTTGTTAACCTACTTGATTGTATCTTGGGTATTCTGTACTTTTTTTTTTGGCTAATATCCACTTATTAGTGAGTACATATCATGCATTTCCTTTTGGGTCTGAGTTACCTCACTCAGGATATTTTCCAGTTCCATCCATTTGCCTGCAATACTCATGATGTCCTCATTTTTAATATCAAAGTAGTATTCTGTTGTATAAATGAACCACATTTTCTGTATCTATTCTTCTGTTGTGGGACACCTGGGTTGTTTCCAGCTTCTGGCTATCACAAACAAGGTTTCTATGAACACAGTGGAACATGTGCACCTGTGGCATGGTGGGGCATCTTTGGGTATATTCCCAAGAGTGGTATAGCTGGGTCTTCAGGTAGATCTATTTCCAATTTTCTGAGGACCCTCCAGATTGATTTCTAAAGTGGTTGTACCAGTTTGCAATCCTACCAGCAATGGAGGAGTATTCCTCATGTCCACATCTTTGCCAACATGTGCTGTTACCTGAGGTTTTGATCTTAGCCATTCTCATTGGTGTAAGATGGAAACTCAGGGTCATTTTGAATTGCAGTTCTCTGATCACTAAGGGGTTTGAACATTTCTTTAGGTATTTCTCAGCCACTTGAGATTCCTCTGTTGTGAATTCTTGGTTTAGTTCTATACCCCATTTTTTTGATTGGGTTGTTTGGTGTTTTGGTGGTTAGCTTCTTGAGTTCTTTATATATTTTGGAAATTAGCCCTCTATCGAATGTGGGGTTAGTGGAGACTTTTTCCCAATCTGTTTCTTAAAAAAATACCAGAGACAAAGGAGGACATCACTTCATTATACTGTATAAACTAATTCACATAATTGCTTTACTAAGTTAGATAACAAATTTTATATCTAAATTCAGAAACACTCTTATAACAGACCTCTTTAGTACAATTACTTTTAAAATTTAACATCTATGAAATTTTGATATCTTGTAGCTTTAAACCAGATTTATACAATCTCAATTTTTCTTTTTTTTTCTTTTTTTCTCTCTTTTATTAGATGTTTTCTTTATTTAAAATATCTCCTTTCCCAGGTTCCCCTCCAATAAAATAAAATAAAATAAACAAAAACTAAAACCCCTGTTCCCTCTCCCCTCCCCCTGCTCACCAACCCACCCCCTCCTGCTTACTGGCCCTGGCATTCCCCTATACTGGGGCATAGAATCTTCACAGGGCCAAGGGCCTCTCCTCCCATTGATGACCAACTTGGTCATCCTTTTCTATACATATGCTGCTGGAGAACACATTAGTCCCACCATGTGTACTCTTTGGTTGGTATTTTAGTCCCTGGGAGCTCTGAGGGTACTAATTAGTTCATATTGTTATTCATCCTAAGGGGCTGCAAACCCTTCAGCTCCTTGAGTCCTTTCTCTAGCTCCTTCATTGGGAACCCTGTACTGAGTCCAATGGATGGCTGTGAGCCTCTACTTCTGTATTAGTTGGGTACTGTCAGAGCCTCTCAGGAGACAGCTATCTCAGGCTACTGTCATCCAGCACTTGCTGGCATCCACAATAGTGTCTGGATTTATAGTCAAAATACCAAATGCACAAAACAAAGAAAGAATATTAAAAGCAGTGAGGGAAAAGGTCAAGTAACTTATAAAGGCAGACCCCTCAGAATTACACCAGACTTCTCGCCAGAGACTATGAAAGCCAGAAGATCCTGGGTTGATGTCATACAGACCCTAAGAGAACACAAATGCCAGCCCAGGCTATGATACCCAGCAAAACTCTGAATTACCATAGATGGGGAAACCAAAGTATTCAATTTTTCAATAGAGAAAAAAGTAGAAAAAAATGGAAGAAGGGGAGGAAAAGTTGGGAGAAAAAAAAAAAACCAAAAGGGTCAATTGTCCTCTCACTGCTTTTATTTTTTAAAACATGAACTGAAGTCCTCCCTAATAGCTCACAATCCACGACCAAGGAGACATTTCAGGTTATGTGGAATAAGCCCTTTCTTACTTCATCTCTCTCTCTCTCTCTCTCTCTCTCTCTCTCTCTCTCTCTCTCTGTCTGTCTGTCTCTCTCTCTCTCTCTCTGTCTCTCTCTGTCTCTCTCTGTCTCTGTCTCTGTCTCTCTCTCTCTCTCAATTCTTTCTGAATTTCATATAATGCACCCCAATCCCACTCATGTGAAAAAATACTTCTCATTTTAGTACAGATTTTGCCATCTAATTTGTGACTTGAATGAAATTCTGGAGATGATGGTTGCAAAAATAAGTTTACCCTATAATGGTGTGACACTGCCCCTACTAGAATCCACAGCCTAAGAAATGAAAACCTCAGTTCCAGAAATGGGTTGCCTGTTTAAAATCATTGGCTACTGAGGTCCAATAAGCACCCTGACATTACAGACTATTGCCAATGTTCCTGGTTACCCTCAGAACTTAGACCTAAAGCCTACCTTTGAAGATACTACACAGTTAAATCATAGAATATAGAGAAATCAAGCTGGTATTGATTTGGAAGCTTCATCGTCTTCTGTCTAGTTTTTAAAGTGCTGGAAATTGCTATATATGCTACTGAAGAAAAGTAATCATCAATTTACCCTACTGTGAACACAATCCCATTTCTGGAACTGAGGTTTTCATTTCTTAGGCTGTGAATTCTAGCAGGGGCATTGTCACACCATTATAGGGTAAACTTATTTTTGCAACCATCATCTCCAGCACTTCATTCAAGTCACAAATTAGATGGCAAATTTTGTATTGAAATGGGAAGTATTTCTTCACATGATTGGGGTGCATTATATAATGTCTGCCTGGTAAGACATGCCTACTGGTGGAATTCTGCTATGTGAGTAACCAGCCACTTTCTGTCTGGATTTAAGGCCTGCTCTACAAGATGAAACCAATATCTGGCACCATTACCATGGCCAAGAATCTGTTGTTAGACAAAGTGATAGTCTCTAGGGGTGAACCTAATGTCATTATTCTGCTAAATGGACATAGTACTAAACTGACTTAAAGGATTTGTTGTTATGTTGTAGGATATTTGCTCACATTGTGAGCCCTGTTATTATGTGGTTTACTGGAAAAACCTGTTTCTAGGTGTGATGGGGTTTAGCCCTAGCAAATACCTTTAAACAGAGAGCTTTCTGTTTGTTGTAAACAGGATTAAATAAAGCCAACCATAGGTTAAGAGGTGCAGGAAGCAACCGATTGACAGGAGGTGAACAAAGGAATAAACCGTAGGGAGTAATAGGAAGTCAGGAGGATGGCTAGAGAGACACAGAGGAAGTCAGTGGAGGGATATTCAGGTTGAAGAGTTTTGGAGACAGTGTGGAGAAGCAGAGGTTGTTTTTCCTTCTGCAACATCAGCTGAGGAGGAACATCAGGTGGTTGCTTTCTCTGCTTCTCTGAGCTGGCAGGCTTTCACTCCAGCATCTGACTCCTAAGTTTTTATTGGTAAAATTGAATGTTTGAGATAAAAAATATTGTTATGCTCATAGATAAGTGCATCTCTCAAACCTCACCAGAGAAATTTCTGTTCTTCAGTAGCTGGTGATTAACAAAGAGACTCCCAAGTTGTCAAGGTGCAGAGCATAAAAGACTGTGGAATGATTAGTCTTTGATGGGACAACTGTATCACACTCCCTTCACCCAGGGTCCTGGAATCTTTGGAGAAGAGGAGGCAGAAAGATTCTAAGAACCAGGGGTGATGGATGACTTCAGGGAAAGGTCGTTCTGAACACAACAGGGAAACTACACATATCATTGTACTTGTGATGGCATGGTCTTTTTTTCTTTCATTGTTTCTGCACACACACTCCTAAATATATAAACAAAACATCCTAAGTCCATATAATGTTACTTGTATGTATATTATTTGAGTGCTGACAAGAGAGTGTGCCAGGTGGGGTTGGGGAGTATATGGAAAGGGTTGGAGGGAGGAAAGAGACGAGGGAAAATGTGTAGTCATATTTTAATTAAAAATGCTTTTAAAATCCCAGTATTGGGGGATATGAAGTTCCATACCTATCTGGGGAGCTTTTGCCAATTGGTAGCTGCTGAGAGAGTAAAAGTCAGCTTCATTTAAGATTATAGCTTCTAGTAGAGCAACCCCATTATGGTGGATGGATGGATACATACCCAATATATATGGGCAACACACATTGGATCTTTTCTTTTTTATGTATGTATGTATATATGTATGTATACATGTATGTATGTATGTATGTATGTATGTATGTATGTATATGAGTACACTGTCTTTTTCAGATACACCAGAAGAGGGGATTGGATCCCATTGCAGATGGTTTTGAACTATCATGTGGTTGCTGGGAATTGAACTCAGGACCTCTGGAAGAGCAGCCAGTGCTCTTAAATGCTGAGCCATCTCTCCAGCCCATGGACCTTTTTTTTTTTTTTTTTTAAATGGGGGCACAAAGTTGTGTGGGAAAGGAGAGGGGAGTGTTAAGGAGGATTTGGGGAAGGGATGTTAATATGATCAAAATACATCTGTATTTTGTAATTATTAAAAATAAACTCACAGAAATAAAAGTTTTAATGTTTCATTTCCTATTTCTTTTTACTAAGCTCTACATATTTTTCTTTAAAAAATCTTTTTATAGATTCTTTGTGAATTTCATATCATGCACCTCAATCCCACTCATCTCCCCATCCCTTCTTTATCTATTCTCTACCCATGCAACCGTCCCTTCAAAAGAAAAAAAAAAAACCAAAACCAAAACCAACCAACCAACCAATCATGTTGCTATGGAAGCTATGCTGTGCCAAGGCATCACACAACACACCCCTTTCCCCAAACAGCTCCACTTGAAAACACTCACTGCAATGTCTCTTTGGTTTGGTTCAAGGCCTTTGTCTTCTACACCATCAACACTGGATCCTCACCTGGACCCCTCTCAAATATCCTGTTGCTGCTCAGTGTAATAGAGATCCCATAGCCTGGATATACAAAATTGGCCCCATTACATATTCCAGCAGTTAGTACATGGAGTGGTTGTTGGGGTGAGCCAACTCAAAGCACTGAATCAGTGAATCTGGGCCTGGGTAGAAGCCAAGTTGGTCAGTCTACCAGCTCTTTTGGGCCTGTGCCACGAGGACCAGCTCTACTGTGCTTCCCAGGCATGGTGCAGGCCAGTGTCCCAAGTGCCACAGCCAGCAAGGAGCAGAGCCAGCTCTCCTGCACCAGTATCACCAGAGCCAATTCTTCCATGCTACCCAGGTGATGAGTAGAGCTAGCTCTCAGGAGTGTGACGGCCAGTGAAGGGCAGAGATAGTTCAGCAAGTTCTCAGATATTAAATGGCCTCAGGCTACCACCCAGATCAGGGACATTTTCATGACCTTTGGTGGTTACACAGGCCTCAGACATCAACATAGACTCTGTCTATGACAGGACCATGGACTTGGCCCCTGCAACAGCATGGGCTCTGATGTCACCATGGTCTCAGGTGAGCAGCACAGGCCATTCAGTTCAGTTTGCTCCACTCAATCTGGCCATCAGGATGGTCTCAAGCAGCACCCTAGGTCACTGACCACAGGTGACAACATGAGCCCATGATCCATAGACTCTGGCTGTGGTAGGGCCATGGACCCAGAGATAGCTTTTGGCAGCAGTGTGGGTCTAGATGTTACCACAGCCTCGGGTGGTTGCCCAGACTCCTCATATCTGCCTACTTCTCAGCACCATAGAGTTATGAGTTTCACCTCTCCCCCTTTGGCTTCACTTTCCTATCATGTATTTGCCCATTATCGTGGTGCCTGCCTTGGGGGTGGGGCAGTGCTTAGGTGTCTTTCTTCCAGCTGCCCCAGGTACCAGGGGGTGCAGGGTAGGGTGCTTGGGTGTCTTTACTGGATGCCCAGGGACGTCAGGACTGTGCTATTTGGTGCTTTGGTCCCTCTCTTCCAGTCATCTAGGGGCCACCGGGCCATGGGACCATGGAGGAGGCCAACATTTTTTCTTTATGAATAAGTGAATGGTTTAGAAAACAGAAACTAACTAGTTAATTTACAGCACTAAATCATTTTATCATCATCATTTCAAAGCTATATTATGAAAATTTCAATTCTGAAAGTTAAGTTTCAAACTTAAAAGTGTTCACCAGTCATATTATGAAGGGTCTTAGATAGTTATTTCATGTTTGCTTCAGGCCTCATTTAATGGTATTCAGTGTTCTTTAGCATTAACATTTTGTGAACTCATCTTTATGTATTTTTTTGTTTCAGTTGCTATGGTAAATAAAATAAATGCATGCTTATGTTGTAATTTTATTAACTGGACTTCTGAACAACTGTTACCAGAGTCATAAACATAGTTTTTGCTTCCAGGGAAGATGGTATATGTATCTGAATACCTGCTTCCATGATTTAATTGCTTGAACATAGTGTTTATTCTGTCCCAATTACAATTCTAGGAAATCCTCTTATAAATATATAGAGATCCATTTTAATATTATCAAAGCATTACTGATAAATGTGTTTCTTTTAAAGGAAATTGTGGATATTCAGTTCAGCCTAACACAGAAATGGAAGAAAGCAAAGGAAATAAAGATTAAAATACCATTCATCTTTTAAATATTTATTATTGGTAAAAATGTGATAGAAAGATAGGGCATTTCCCTTTGTCAGGGTATTATGGTTAATGAAGAATTATTCCTCACTGGCCAGTTAGCTACCACTCTTGAGAGATTACTTTGTGCCAGGAACTGGGCTCAACACTTGATACAGAGATGAATTTATTGTAGATGTTTTCATCTAGAGATATAGTCTTAGATATAGGAACTGAAACATACACTGTGAACTGTAACCACACCTCAAAATTCTGAATTCACCTTGGTTAGATAATATTTCTAATAACTGCATTAGCAGTAGAGGAAGAAGCATGCACTACTATTGTGTGAGCCTTTTACTGTGTGCCAGTCTCTATACACTCAATACATGATAGTATAGTCTTCATAGCATATTCATAAAACCCAGGCATTGTTTACACATTTTGTACAAGGCTAGATTTGAGATGTTAACTAATCATCAATATCACAGAGCTTGTGGGTGCTATATCCCAGAATAATAATTTTATTTGGATCCAAGTCTACTTTAAACTCTTGCATTACATGTCTGGCACAAGAAGTCAGAAAGGTGATAATTGTATTATTTATTAGGGTAAGTATACATGGTACATTCCTGGGAATTGATTGAATAGTCCTCTCTATTCTATCAGAGTCAGTGGCATAGATCATTAGGAGAGACTAGAGGTTCTTTTAGCCCTCCCCTGAGAGCATGTCAATCTTAACTTATGGGTTGGCAAACATTGTATCTGACATTCTTTAATAGCACTAGGGAGAAGATCTCTTGGACTACACAACTGCTAAATCTCATCTGGTCTCATTAGCCCTGACCCTCTGCTCTAATACAGATCTGCCTTCAGCACAATGGACAGATCCCGACAGCCAACCAGCAGACTAATGCTCAAGAGTCTAGTCAGAGAAATGCCTTACCAGGTGAATGTGCTACGAGGAGGTAACCTTTGTTATTCATCACATTTATCCTACTGGCTCTCATCTTTACCAATAACCTGTCAGTCGTGCTGTATCCATCCATGCTTAACACTATCTTCTCCCTTTTATGTTCTCATGCCCATTTCTTCTCTCTTTCTTCTCTTTACCCCATTGGACAACTTTTCTTGTTTTTATATCCATCTTGTCTTATTTATTATTCTTGCTTTCTCTTCTCTCTCATCTACATGCTTTTATGAGCCTTTCCTTATTTTCCTCCCTATCTTGTCCACATTTCTAGTCTGTGACTTAATGTCTACATGTCCTTCTTGTTCCCTCAAAATTATCATTATTATATTTTGCCCTATTCATTTCCTGTAAGTTTTCAACCTTAATTCTTTTTTTAAAAGATTTATTTGTTTATATATTATGAGTTCACTGTTGATATCTTCAGACACAACAGAAGAGGGCATAAGATCCCATTACAGATTGTTGTAACCCACCACGTGGTTGTTGGGAATTGAACTCAGGACCTCTGGAAGAGCAGTCAGTGCTCTTAACTACTGAGCCATCTCATCAGCCTCAACCTTAATTCTATTTTTGCCTCTCATTATTTCAAAATCCTGTCCTCTTTATTTATTAAAAAACTCTTAAATTGAAAAAATAAAATTTATGTGTAGTTATCATATTTGACCTGGTGTTCACAAGCATCATGAAATAGTTTAATCAAGTGAATTAATATAAATATTATTTCAAATGCTTATTTTCTAATAAAACACTAAATACATCTTAAATTATTTTTTATTGGTTATTTTATTTATTTACATTCCAAATATTGCCTCCTTTCATGGTTTCCCCTATGTAACATCCCCATCCCCTTAAATTATTTTTATTATTTTTCATATCCTAGCCAGCACACTCCTTGTGCTCTTCCTCAATAATTCTATACACTTCTGAGCAGACCCGAGACAATCATCTTTTTATACAAAATACATCTAATCTCTTATCTTCTGAGCCCATGGTCACTTATGAATGTAGCAATTGGCATCCAGGACACTGGAAATAACCTAAAAGATTTTTTAAATTTATTTTTTGTTAGATATCTTCTTTATTTACATTTCAAATAATATCCCCTTTCCCTGTTTCCCCTCTGAAAAAAAAAAAAAACAACCCTGTCCCCTCCCCCTTCTCCCTGCTCACAACCCACCCTCTCCTACTTCCTGGCCCTGGCATTCCCCTACACTGGGGCATAGAACCTTCACAGGACCAAGGAACTCTCTTCCCATTGATGACTGATTAAGTCATCCTCTGCTATACATATGTTGCTGGAGCCATTAGTCTCATCATGTGTACTCTTTGGTTGGTGTTTTAGTCCCTGGGAGCTCTGGGGGTACTGGTTAGTTCATGTTGTTGTTCCTCCTAAGGGGCTGCAAACCTGTCAGCTCCTTGAGTCCTTTCTCTAGCTCCTTCATTGGGGACCCTGTGCTCAGTCCAATGGATGGCTGTGAGCCTCTACTTCTGTATTAGTCAGGCACTGGCAGAGCCTCTCAGAAGATAGCTATATCAGGCTCCTATCAGCCTGCACTTGCTGGCATCCACAATAGTGTCTGTGTTTGGTGATTGAATATGGGAAGTATTCTCAGGTGGGGTAATTTCTGGATCCTTAAATTATTTTTAAGAATTTTATACATTATTATTAGTTTAGTCACTATGTTGTACAATAGATTCCTTGGACTTATTTCTGTTATTTAACTGAAGGTTTCTATCATTTTAGTTTTAAATTATTATTTTTTATTTTTTGAAATTACAATACAATGTTTTGATTAACATGTCATAATTCCCTTGACCTTCTCTGCTACTGTAAATTCTTCTGTTCCTTTAATGTGTTTATTCTGTCTAAACTCTCCTTACATCTCTCATTTCTGTTCTCATTTCCCATCTTCTCTTCATGTCTTCATTTCTGTCACTGACACTCAGATGACTTTTAGTCATTTCTCAAATAGAAAGCTCACACAAGCTTTCTAGAAGCAAGGGATTTTAGAAAGAAAGTTTAAGAGAATGTATCATTATTTTTTTTAAAGTTTATCATTTGCATAAAGCATTTCCCCTGTAAGCACAGACAGGTACACATGCGCATCCACTAAATTACATCTAATGTTACAGACGCTCCCTCTGTAATATCCATACATCATCCACTTGGAATGCCAGCTGCTGTCTGAGTAAAATAAATGGCTGTTTTATTTTCACTTGGAAGTGTTTTGATATGTCAGGCCTTGGGATTTTCTTACCTTCCTAGTAATCTTTCCATGACCTTAGTCCCTACATGAATCCATCCAAGGCTGCAATGAGACCAGCTACAAATAAGACTCACTGCCCCTTTGCTCATGTTTATATTACACATTATACTATTTTAATCCAACATTTATTCTCTATTCATTTCATGCCATGGCTTCTTTGTGGCCCTTTTGTTGAGTTGTCTTCATGTCTCATCACAAGTTAGCAATCCATTATTATAGAAGAGATGAATCAATCATTAAATGAATGGATAAGTAAGTGAGTAGCTTCTATGGTATGTGACTTCCTGTTATACTAATTTAGTAAAAACTCTTTCTGGGTATCCATATAAAAATTCAGATAGTCAAAGTATTTCTCTAAAATCTCATTTTTCATTTAGAGATATGGAATGCTTGAAAATACTATTTAAAAACAATCTCTCCAAACCCCTCATTTTTTTCTCATTCCTCTTTTAAGTATTTGAAAAGCATGGATTCCATTTTGCAAGCACCATGTAAAAATAAAAGTTGTACTGTGTGAAAAACTGCTTGATAATAACTCTATTCTTTTTGATTTTCATGTGACTAACCTCTGTAATCTGCTCTCCAATTCCCATTATTCTTCCTGGTTCCTGCATTTCTAACTCTCTAGTATATACAACTCTCATCTTCATTTCACATTACACTTTCCATAAGAAAGGACACAAACCCTCAGCCCTTTGCTGTAACATTTGGTTTGCCCAGCTATGTGGACTTCTGACTTATTATTAGTCAGCAGTAAGTTCATCTGTGAGGATTTAGGACTGGATATGATATGGTAGGTTGCTTTTGTGGGAGCCCTAGTTAAAGGGACTGGGGAAGGAAGTAGATACAAGACAAAAAGGAATAACCCTCTAGAATTATGAAAGCTAGCTAGCAAATAGAGTTTTCAGATACATTTATGACTGATTTGTCTATGTCCTGTCATCTAAGTCTGTCATGTCTTCAGGAATAGTCTTACCATCTAGTTAGGATTGGTAACCAAGAATACAGCCATAGCCTATTTGTTTTGTGTGTTTCTTGGGTCTCCTTGACCAACAACTCATAGGAAGGTATCCCATGCTTGATACTGATATTTTCATTTAATAAATAATGTCTTCTGGGTATGGCATTTTCCATCTATTTGGGATATCTCTGTTTGAACTACTTTAAAAAACTATATTGTTTATAACCTGCACATTAGTGGATTTTTCAAGACTTCTATGTACATCCTTAGTTTTGGTCAATTTGTCCTTTACTTCGTTCTTCCTACCATTCCCTTGCCCCCACCCCCACTTAAACCTTCCACCCTCAGTATTGATGCCATGCTAACCCTCGGTATTGATGCCATGCTAACCCTCGGTATTGATGCCATGCTAACCCTCGGTATTGATGCCATGCTACTTTGTATTATATACGCTCTGCTATCCTTTTGAGTTACATCTTTTACTTGGGTTGCTAGATAGTGGTTTTCATGTAGCTTCTTTTAGACAACCATCATTTTAGTGCACCCTTCTTTTGACCCCTCATTTCCCTATCTTTACACCCCACCCATGCTTATAATGTTTATTTTCCACTTTTTGTTTTTGAAGATGTTAAACATAATTTATAACAAGGGATTAATCCTGTCACTTGTTCATTATTAACTCATTCATAACGAATAGATTTGGGGTGTATTTCCAAATTTGAAATCTTTGATGTATTTTACTTATGGGCTTTTTGTGCAGTTTAAAGTCTGCAAATTCCTGAGAAATGATATATTTACTCTTGGAGGAACTCCAATGTGTTTACCCATCAGAGTATGTTTTTCTTTTTAATTGTTTCATTTAAGGAATCAATATATTTTGTAGATTAGCATTAACCACTCTACATATGGCACAGAACCACAGCTGAATTCCTATGGGAAATGATTTCCAACACATGTAGTAAAGGCTGAGAGGCTAAAGTTCCCATGTGTTTTTCCACATCAAGTACTGATATTCATAGCACATAGAACTAAGTCTATATCAGCATCTATCTGCACTATATCTTGGCTGTGTACCACTGTCACTGAAAGTTTATCCTATGTATTGTCTGGAATTTATTTGGTAGTTTCTATTTCCTGTACCACACAGGTCAAAGATCTTATACTCTAAACCACATGGAATGTTATTATTCAAGATTCATATTCATTGCCATGTACCATTTATTATAGACCATTGTACTTTCATTGCATTCTTAAAAGAATCATCATCACAATATTTCCTCCAAATTAGTTTCTGGACAGAGAGAGGAGATGGGAGGGGAAATGAGTAAGAAGAGAGAGAGAGAGAGATGGGAGGGAGAGAGACAATGAACTAGAGAGATATACAAGGTGTGAGAGATGATGTTTACAGATGAGAGTAAAGTGTGTGCTGGGTAGATACAATATGGAAAGAGAGAATGAAAACTGATAATAAAAGTTGTGTGAAAGAGAGATCAGACTGCTTGGGTTTGATTCTGAAGCTCCTGTTTATTTAATCATGGAGTCATGTATCTAAAGTTTACTCTGGAGTCACTGAGGAAGGTTTATCAGAACAGGTATGTAGAGACACCAGGAATGAGACTGTGGAAATTAGTACTGTTTAAAGATTCCAAAAATTAAGTCGTAGTAACAGATTAAAAACAAAGAATAGATGTATGGGAAAACACAGAAATTAAAGATTGACCAGATTTGGGGAGATGAGGCAAGAATTACTTCAGGTGTTGGTTTGTACATCAGGCTAGTAGTGGCAAAACTAAGATACAAGGAAAAAAAAAGAGAAAAACTAGATAATCTCAAGACAACTCAAGAAATTTCATAATGAAAGGTTGGTAGTTGGAAGGAACCATTTCTTTATATGTGATGTTTCTTAAAGGTTCTCTCTACAGGCACAGGAGAAGAAATTATGAAGCTGACAGTGAGATAAGGTGTGGATGGAACACAAAGTACTGAAAGCAGTAGATACAGGTAATTATCTCATGATGACTGCCATTGGTAGGAGATGAGCCAGTTTGCATAAAAATAGGAGAAAGAATGAAGAGTTTCTCATTGTACAAACCTGTAAAGACTTACAGGTGTATAGACTAGATGGCTTCTTGTCAGTTCTTCTTGAGGCAGCAGAGGGGAAAGTGTGGAGGCAGAGGCTAAGACTTTGTCTTAGGAGAAATTTAGGGTTGCTGTGTAATAAAAAGTTTACTTACCTAAGTCTAAGTTACTATGCTATTGTAGCTGACCTGCCTTCTTGATCCTCTGAGGCCAGAAACTACAGTTTCTGGCACTTAGCACCTCCTCCTAAAACAGCAGGAGATTAAGTAAAGGATTAATTGCTAGAGCCTTTTCCCTATTGTCCAGATGCCTCTTGCTTGTCAGGCTAGGGGGACTTTGGAGCAATAAACTTCTATTGAACCAGGAGATGAGAATAACAGTCACAGAGGAAAAATTTTGAAAAGGAAATTTGCATAATCTCACATAAATTCGTATGCAGATTCATTCATGCTCATTTATTCATTTATACATTTCCATTCATACCCAACTGGGCCCAGTTTGCATGTATTCTCACAATTAAATACACAGACGCACACACACACACACACACACATGCATACATTCTCACAGTCACATACTTACACACACATCCATACTTACATATGCATATGGAGCAAAAGACCAAGCACTCACTCATTCTGGATGAAAAATGGAGCTCCAATCTTTATTACATAGAGAAAGAAAAAACTTCCTCCCTTTTAATGCTAAATGAATTAAACCCATGTTTGTAAGAAAAAAAGCTTTGTTTCTTTTAATAAGACTAAGCCTGCCTTGTCCTTACCATGGGACAGAACAGGTCCCAAGGTAAGGAGAAGCCTGCCTGCTCCTTCTGCTCTCTGTAGCATCTTCTTTTTTCCTCTTTCCCTCTGCATTCTGCACATTGGTCTCTTAGTATTTTATGTTACCTATAGTTTCTAAGTTATTCCACTCTGCATTCTCCTTCTAATCTAAAAAGTGTTCTGTCTAAAAACTTCTCCTCAGCTCAGTTCCTCTCTCAGCTCAGTTCTTCTCATCTCCGTTCTTCTCACCTCAGTCCCCTAGTTCTGACTCTTCTCTTTGTCCTTCGCCCTTGAACATCTTTCAGAATACATGTTCACATGTTAAAAAAGGTCATCATAAGTTCACACAGAAAATCAAATCATAAATTGAAATAGAAGTTTGCAATAGAGAATGTTTACATGCATATCCATTAGTAGTAATTATTTAGGTAAACATCCATCACCTGTCTCAGCTCCACAGGTTCACTGAAGGTTTAAAACAATAACTAAGACATAAGTAAAGTTTTGTATAGATAAACCCAGTCAATAGTTTATCTTAGCACCTATAATAAATTATTAGTCCCCTTTTTATGACCTTTGGTTAATTGTTTTACAACCTCTTGGAATGTGCTATGAGTAGGAGAAAGTCTGGTTACCATCTAAGAGTAATTAACCGCTGACACTTGGGAGACTGGCAGAGTTCTCATGGCAGTTTTGACTATCAGAAAAGGACCTAATTGCAGTCCCATTATAAAAGAGCTTAATAACCACAGATATAATTTTAGGAATTCTTATAGGATCATCATTAAGACTTAAGTCATCTATTTGTCTATATAGCATTACTATAAGACAGTACATCTTCGTGGATCTGCAGAGATCTGCTCCAAAAGGGGTGTGCTATTACTTAGTGATTATTATATATGGTTAATAATAATAGCAGGAATCTTTTCTAAAATGAGTCTTTTACAGCCTTGCTTAATAAGGGCTCACCTATAAAGGATTATATAATAATCTGAAGCAGGCCACTTCAGGATGATCATCTGTTAGTTATTAGCTTGTCCCATTATGGCTCCTGATAGCTTCTAGAATGGATTAGAAAGATAGACATAAGGGGAGAAGTAGCTATACGAAGTAAGAAATTTACTTAGAGGAAGAAGTATATAGAATTGGATCTAAATATTTAAGGACCTTAAATGACATTATTGAGTTAGGTAGAAATGATCTGATTCTTAACCTTTGACCTCTGATTTATGTTTTGACCTAACATCTGTTTCAGGCAACTGTTGCTCATCATGAACTGTGCCCCCAATGCATCACATTCTCCAATCTTCTTGCTCCTTGGGTTCTCCAGGTCTAGTATACCCCACAGTTTCCTCTTTTTATTGTTCCTCTTTATTTACCTTACCACCATATTGGGGAATGTGACTTTGATATTGCTCATCTCCTGGGACTCCAGGCTTCACTCACCTATGTATTATCTCCTGCGTGGCCTCTCCATGATAGACTTGGGACTATCCACAGTCACCCTGCCACAGCTGTTGGTTAATCTGGCATCTGATTCTCCAGCCATTCCGGCTGCCCGCTGTTTAACTCAGTTCTTCTTCTTTTATGCATTTGGAGTCACAGATACACTTGTCATTGCTGTCATGGCTCTGGATCGCTATGTGGCCATCTGTGACCCTCTGCACTATGCTTTGGTGATGAATCGACAAACCTGTGCCCGCTTACTGGCCTTGAGCTGGGTGGTATCCATAGTACACACCATGCTGCATGTGGGACTCATCTTGCCACTGTGTTGGGCTGCAGATGCTGGGGGCAATGTTAAACTTCCTCACTTCTTTTGTGATCACAGACCACTCCTGCGAGCCTCTTGCTCTGACACACATTCCAACGAGCTGGCTATATTCTTGGAGGGTGGCTTTCTCATGCTGGGCCCTTGTTCCCTTATTGTACTTTCCTATGCCCGAATCGGGGCCACCATCTTACGATTGCCTTCTGCTGCTGGTCGCCGCAGAGCAGTCTCTACTTGTGGATCCCACCTCACCATGGTTGGCTTCCTGTATGGCACAATCATTTGGGTCTACTTCCAGCCTCCCTCACAGAACTCCCAGAATCAAGACATGGTGGCTTCAGTAATGTACACAGCCATTACTCCATTGGCTAATCCATTTGTTTATAGTCTCCGTAATAAGGATGTGAAAGGTGCCCTCCACAGACTACTGAGACAGGGAAGAGTGGACTCCTGAGTAGATTGAATTCAGATATTGGATAGAAGAGAATGGCCTTGGGCTGATTTTGATCATGGCTCATTCTAGGGATGATGAGAGGAAGCAATAGCCTACAGAACTGAAGCTACTCCTAATTTGGCTCATAATTGGCTAATATTGTGCTGTGATAGAGCTGTGAACATTCAACATTAACCTCCACATATGACAAGACATCCTTTACTTACCCTTCCCTCATATATCTTCATCATATACATAAAATATCTCAGTCATCACACCTGGATTGCTTTGATTTCAGAGTTTTTAAGGAATATGAAGATAACATTTGAAAACATAAGATTTTGAAAACACAAGTCAAATCAAGCACAATGGAACTACTCATAGTGTCACTTAATGTGCCATGCTTCCATAAAGCATATGTATGTGCACACAGAAAGGAAGTGACAATGATAAATTGGCAAATTCCATACTTATTCTAGTTAGTGAAGGAGCAAATGCCCAGTAATGAGCATAGAATGATAGTCATGATTCTGCTATTTCATGTCTCCCCAATGTCCATGGGTCACTTTAATATGAACATTTACTGAATTTCTACTTTAGATATTTTAAATAATGTTCAATATTTACTTTATAAACAAAGTATAGACAAGAATAATATAACCTAACTCTCAATAATGAAGAAACATGATTTGGCTTAGTTTTCTGGTAGCTAGAAATTGGCATAAGCTTTGGCACCTTTTAATACAGTTAGATGTTTATGTTGATGGTTAGATTCCATATTCATCCACCAATGTTAGCCTTTCACCTTTAGAAAAACCTTAGACACACCTAAAGAGGTAAAATGATCTTAGGCACATTTATCATCAGTGCTCAAGGCAAGGATTCATCTCTGTTTTCCCTACTCACTGAGTTTTCTGACTTGGATACTCTTTTGTATGTGCCCTATCCATCCCAGGACATAGTGTCAAGACCCAGATCTTTGCAATTCAAGTTTCATTTCCACATTTCTTCTATTTACTTATGAGAAACCTCCTCACAACTCAAATACTCATCTACTTTCAGCAATTTTCCACACAGTTTGTTGGGAGAAACCACTTCATTTATAACTTTAGTTCTCATGAAACGGTGTTGTCGATGCACACAAACTTCTCTTCATCACTGTTCTTTATTTTTTTTAACTTCTTTTTTTTTAAATTAGATATTTTCTTTATTTACATGTAAATTTCTCCTTTCCCCGTTTCCCCTCCAAAAAACAAGAAACAAACAAAAATAACAAAAACAAACCCCTGTTGCCTCCCTCCCCTCCCCATGCCTGCCACCCCACCCTCTCCCACTTATTGGCCCTGGCATTCCCCTATACTGGGG
>NW_022196897.1:24909039-24913147 GCF_008632895.1 Mastomys coucha | reverse complement strand
TGGTTTTGTCATGGAATACTTTGGTTTCTCCATCTATGGTGATTGAGAGTTTTGCTGGGTATAGCAGTGTGAGCTGGCATTTGTGTTTTCTTAGGGTCTGTATGACATCTGTCCAGGATCTTCTAGCTTTCATAGTCTCTGGTGAGAAGTCTGGTGTAATTTTGCTAGGCCTGCCTTTATATGTTACTTGACCTTTCTCCCTTACTGCTTTTAGTTTTCTTTGTTTTGTGCATTTGGTGCTTTGACTATTATGTGGCGGGAAGAATTTCTTTTCTGGTCCAGTCGATTTTGGGTTCTATAGGCTTCTTGTATGATCACGGGCATCTCTTTCTTTAGGTTAGGGAAATTTTCTTTCATAATTTTGTTGAAGATATTTACTGGCCCTTTAAGTTGGAGGTCTTCACTCTCTTCTATACCTATTATCCTTAGATTTGGTCTTCTCATTGTGTCCTGGATTTCCTGGATGTTTTGGGTTAGGGTCATTTTGCTTTTTGCATTTTCTTTGACTATTCTCTCAATGTTGTCTATGTTATCTTCTGCCCCTGAGATTCTCTCTTTTATCTCTTGTATTCTGTTAGTGATGCTTGCATCTATGTTTCCTGACTTCTTTCCTAAGATTTCTAATTCCAGAGTTGTCTCTTTTGTGATTTCTTTATTGTTTCGACTTCCATTTTTAGGTCTTGGATGGTTTTCTTCAATTCCTTCACCTGTTTGTGTTTTCCTGCAATTCCTTAAGGGATTTTTGAATTTGCTCTTTAAGTGCTTCTACTTATTTACTTGTGATCTCCTGTTATTCTTTATGGGATTTTTTTTTGTTTCCTCTTTAAGGGCTTGTACCTCTTTACCTCTATTCTCCTGTATTTCTTTAATGGAGTTATTTATGTCCTTCGTAAGTTCCTCTATCAGCATTGTGAGATATGATTTTAGATCCAATCCTTGCTTTTCTGGTGTTTTGGGATATCCAGGACTTGCTGCAGTACGAGTACTAGGTTCTGATGAAGCCAAGTAGTCTTGGTTTCTGTTGGTAGGATTCTTGTGTTTGCCTTTCGCCATCTCTTGATTTTTGGTATTAGATGTTCTTAGTGTCTCTGACTAGAGCTTGTCCTGTCCCTGCTGCCCTGCAAATCCCCTGAGACTCGTGGGGCTTGTGCCTCCCGGCTGGCTGCTCAAGTCTTAGATACTCACTGGAGAGAAAATGGCGGCTCTCACCGGAGTCTCTGGGTTAAGGCGATCCCTGAAGGTTGGCCTTCCACTTGCAGGGAAGGGATAGAAAAAGACACTGGTCCACCTCTGTCATTCGGAAGCTGAAAGGATCCTGTCCCTTCTGCCCTGCAACTCCCCTGGGACTCGTGGTGCCTGTTCCTCCCAGCTGGCTGCTCTGGTCTTAGAAACTCACCGGATAGAAAATGGCGGCTCTCACCCGAGTCTCTAGGTTAAGGTGCTCCCACTGTTCTTCTTTGACTTTGAGTTTTTACCAACTTGACTGTATTACCTAATTTTGTCAGAGAACTTGCCCACCATCAAAATATCACATGGATTTTCAAGTCTTCTAAGTTACTATCACCTTCCAGGGACAATCTAGGGAAATAGGTCCTCACAACAGGTTCATTATATAAGCTCTACTTATTTATATAAGCATCAATAGTTCTTTCCTCTTTTCTTTTTTTTTATTGGATATTTTATGTATTTACACTTCAAATTTTATCCCCTTTTCTAGCTTCCCTTCTGGAACTCACCTTTCACATTCCTCTATATCCATCCTTCTATGAGGATGCTCCCCCTCCCACCCACCCACTTCCACCTCACCACTCTGGCATTCCCCTAGCCTGGGGAATCAAGCCTTCACAGAACCAAGGGCTTGTCCTCCTACTGATGCCAGACAATGCCATCCTCTGTTACATATGAGGCTGGAGCCATGGGTCCCTCCATGTGTACTCTATGCTTTGTGGTTTAGGACCTGGGAGCTCGGGGGGGGGGGGAATATGTCTGGTTGGTTGATATTGTTGTTCTTCCTATGGGGTTGCAAACATCTTCATCTCCTTCTATCCTTTCTCTAACTCCTCCATTGGAGAGCCCATGTTAAGTCCAATGATTGGCTGTAAGCATCTGTCTCTGTATTTGTCAGACTCTGGCAGAACCTCTCAGGAGACAGCTATATCATGCTCCTGTCATCTAGCACTTCTTGGCCTCTGCAATAGTATCTGGGTTTGGTGCCCGTATATGGGATGGATCTCCAGGTGCAGCATTGTCTGAATGGCCTATCCTTCAGTCTCTGCTCCATACTTTGTTCTAGTATTTCTTTTAGACAGGATTCCTTCTGGGTTAAGAATTTGGAGATAAGTGGGTAGCCTCATCCTCCAACCTGAGGCCATGCCTAACTCCTGGATATGGTCTCTACAGGTTTTCCCTCCCATTTGATGGGCATTTCAACTAATTTAATCCATGCTGGATTCTGAGAGCCTCTTGCTCTCCTGGTATCTGGAATTTCCTCATCCCTGATTGCTACACAACTCTATTCAAATTCCTAACCCTCTGTATATCATTCCTGTCTCCTTTCATACTTGATTCTACCCCTGCTTTTTCTCCCTCACCGTTCTCTCTTCCCTCTAAGTCCCTCCCACCCTCTTGCTCCTGTGAGTATTTTGTTCCCCCTTCTAAGAAGGATTGAAACATTTACATTTCTTTCTTCTTCTTGACCTTCATATAGTCTGTGAATTGTATCATGGGTATTCTGATCTTTTGGGCTAATAACCACTTATCAGAGAGTGCATATCATGTGTGTTCTTTTGTGAGTGGGTTACCTCACTCAGGATGATATTTTCTGCTTCTATCCATTTTCTTAAGAATTTCATGAATTCATTGTTGTTAATAACTGAGTAGTACTCCATTGTGTAAGTGTGCTACATTTTCTGTATATATTCCTTTGTTGAGGGACATCTGGGTTGTTTCCAACTTCTGGCTATTATAAATAAGGCTGCTACAAACATAGTGGAGTATATGTCCTTGGTATATGTTGGAGCATCTTTTGGGTATATGCTAAGGAGTGGTATAGCTGGGTTCTCAGGTAATCAATACTATGTCCAATTTTTTGAGGAACTGCCAGACTGATTTCTAGAGTGGTTGTACCAGCTTACAATGAAGGAGTGTGCTTCTCTTTCTCTTTCTCTTTCACATCATTGCCAGCATCTACTGCCTCCTGAATTTGTGAGCTTAGTCATTCTGACTGGTGTGAGGTAGAATCTCAGGGTTACTTTCATTTGCATTTCTATCATGACTAAGGATGTTGAATATTTCTTTAGGTGCTTCTCAGTCATTTGGTATTCCTTAGTTGAGAATTTTTTGTTTAGCTCTGCTCCTCATTTTTGAATAGTGTTATTTGTTTCTCTGTACTCTAACTTCTCGAATTCTTTGTATATATTGAGTATTAGCCCTCTAATATCCATCTATCCAACAATATCTATTGGATGTAAGGTTAGTAAAGATCATTTCTCAATCTATTGGTTGCCCCTTTGTCCTATCGACAGTGTCTTTAGCCTTAAAGAAGCTTTGCAATTTTATGGGGTCTCAGTTGTTGATTCTTGAAGTTAGAGCATAAGCCATTGGTGCTCTGTTCAGGAAATTTTTCCCTATGCCCATGTGTTCTAGGCTCTTCCCCACTTTCTCTTCTATTAGAAGCAGTGTATCTAGTTTTAAGTGGAGGTCCTTGATCCTCTTGGTCTTGAGCTTTGTACAATGAGTTAAGAATGGGTTGATTTGCATTTTTCTACATGCTGACTGCCAGTTGAAACAGCACCATCTGTTGAAAATGCTGTCTTTTTTTCACTGGATGGTTTTAGCTCCTTTGTCAAAGATCAAGTTACCATAGGTGTGTGGGTTTATTCCTGGCTCTTCAGTTCTATTCCATTGATCTTCCTGCCTGTCTCTGTACCAATACCATGATTTTTTTTTTATCACAATTGCTCTGTAATACAGCTTGAGGTCAGGAATTGTGATTCCACCAGAGGTTCCTTTATTGTTGAGAATAGTTTTGGCTGTCCTGTTTTTTTTGTTATTCCAGATGAATTTGCAAATTGCTCTAAGTCTGTGAAGAATTGAGTTGGAATTTTGA
>NW_022196897.1:24907076-24908170 GCF_008632895.1 Mastomys coucha | reverse complement strand
ATGGTGGATGATCGTTTTGATGTGTTCTTTGATTCAGTTTGCAAGAATTTTATTAAGTATTTTTGCATCAATGTTCATAAGGGAAATTGGTCTGAAGTTTTCTTTCTTTGTTAGGTCTTTGTGTGGTTTAGGTATAAGAGTAATTGTGGCTTCATAGAACAAATTGCGTAGAGTACCTTCCCTTTCTATTTTGTGGAATAGTTTGAGGAGTATTGGTATTAGGTCTTCTTTGACGGTCTGATAATACTCTGCACTAAACCCATCTGGTTCTGGGCTTTCTTTGGTTGGGAGACTATTAATGACTGTTTCTATTTCCTTAGCAGGTATGGGACTGTTTAGATCATTGATCTGATTTTGATTTAACTTTGGAACTTGGTATCTGTGTAGAAAATTGTCCATTTCATCCAGGTTTTCCAGTTTTATTGAGTATAGGCTTTTGTAGTAGGCTCTCATGTTTGTTTGGATTTCCTCAGTGTCTGTTGTTATGTCCCCCTTTTCATTTCTGATCTTGTTAATTAGGATACTCTCTCTGTGCCCTCTAGTTAGTCTGTCTAAGGGTTTATCTATTTTGTTGACTTTCTCAAAGAACCAGCTCCTGGTTTGGTTGATTCTTTGTATAGTTCTTTTTGTTTCTGTTTGGTTGATTTCAGCCCTGAGTTTGATTATTTCCTGCCTTTGACTCCTCTTGGGTGAATTTGCTTCTTTTTTTTTCTTGTTTATACAAAATTGCACCACTTTAATTAAGGCTTTTAGTTTACATTTGGCCACCTCAAAGTCGTTTTAACATAAGGTTGGTCAATTTAAATACTGTGGCTCCCTGTTGGATGGACACACAATCTTTACACCCAAACATTAATGCATATAAAGCAATAAGGTATTGTTAAATAAAACAGCAATAGTTACTGCAAATTAGGCCTTGTGACCAATTACACATGATTAAAATTATTTCCCACATTCACATCCACAGTACTCGTCCACCAGTTAACATCTCAACCACAATGTTACACATGGGAAACAATCACTAATAGGCAGATACTAAACCTGTATATTTGGTATTGCAGACACACGTATGCATGAGCAAGCAAGGGAGTCAC
>NW_022196897.1:24878018-24906721 GCF_008632895.1 Mastomys coucha | reverse complement strand
AATAAGGAGATTTGAAAAGTCTGGACATTTCCTTCCCAACAGATATTAAAGGCAACGTCTTTAATCTAAGACATTATACTGAAAGGACTATCATATTTTAAAGACAAGATCACTGTCTCCACAGGTTTTTGAAAAATTAAAAAAACTATATAGCTGTGTTAATCAAAGCGCTTATTTTGTATAATACAATGATAATGACCTTGAATTTAAAAAAACTTACAATAAGCTACAAGTATCAAAGAAGCAAAGTTATCTGAGTAGTCTCTATAGGAGCTCTTTGGACTTTCTTTTATTATGCTAAAATAGTGGTGCTTTTAGGATTTACATTATTGTACTCTCCAATACAAAGTATGGGGTGTGTTAAAGTATACAGTACACCATTTTCATACATGTACAACATTGGTGGATGAAGAATGTCTCTTAGCAGTAATACTGGATGTAGCCTTTGGTTTTATCAGCTGCATATTCTAGAGCTATTATATAAGTAAAAATCTCTGGTGGTACTGGAAAGTGATTAGAATGTGCAAACTGACAGAGTAGCTTTCATCTGCCTTGTACAGGGTGCCACCACAGGAAAGTCCATTAAGATGTTGATAGGGTTAAAGTTGGAGTGCTGACACTGTTGAATTGGGCAACACTTCTTCAGGCCTGGCTCAGAGCTACAATGCATTCAGTACATTAAAGCAGCTGACACGCTGACTTTTTGCGGGCCTTCCCAGGCACTGGAGTTTTTCTGTTAATTTGCTGCGCTAGGTCATAAAAGATCTCATTAACATTTATTTTGGACTTTGCAGAGGATTCTAAGAATGCACAGTTGTTCCACTGTCTTGCTAGGTTCCGACCTTGTTCCTTTCCTACAACTCTTTCATCTTCCAAGTCGCATTTATTACCAACCAAAATCATTGGAACTTCATCAGTGTCTTTAACCCGAAGGATCTGTTCTCTTAGATCTTGTAAGTCATTAAATGTGGACTGTGCTGTGATGGAGTAAACCAGAGCAAAGCCTTGTCCGTTCTTCATGTACAGATCTCACATGGCTGTGAACTGTTCTGTTCCTGCAGTATCCAAGATTTCAAGCATACACTGCTGTGCATCTACTTCAACTTGCTTTCTATAAGAATCTTCTATCGTAGGATCATATTTTTCAATAAAAATTCCTTGAACAAACTGTACAGTCAGAGCCAACTTCCCAACACCTCCTGAGTCGAGAACGACTAGCTTATATTCACGCATGATGCACACCTGTTACAAGTAGTACCTCTCCCGCTGTCACCAGGTCTCCTCTGTCACCCTGCATTCCCTTCGGGTCTCTGCCGCCGCCGCCGTCGCCGCCGCCACCGCCGCCGCTCCGGCTGCTCGAATTTGCTTCTTTTTGTTCTAGAGCTTTCAGATGTGCTATCAAATTGCTGGTGTGTGTGCTCCACAGTTTCTTTTTGGAGGCACTTAAAACTATGAATTCTCCTCTTACGACTGCTTTCATTCTGTCCCATAAGTTTGGGTATGTTGTGGTTTCATTTTCATTAAACTCTAGAAAGTCTTTAATTTCTTTCTTTATTTCTTCCTTGATAAGCTTCCATGTGTATGAGAGCATTCTATTGTTTATGTTGTTTTTGAGGAGCAGCCTTAGTCCATGGTGATCTGATAGGATGCAAGGAATTATTTCAATTTCCTTTTATCTGTTGAGGCCTGATTTGCGACCAATTATATGGTCAATCTTGGAGAAGGTACCATGAGGTGTTGAGAAGAAAGTATATCCTTTTGTTTTAGGATAAAAAGTTCTATAGATATCTGTTAAATCCATCTGTTTCATAACTTCTGTTAGTCTCACTGTGCTCTTGTTTAGTTTCTGTTTCCATGATCTGTCCGTTGCAAAGAGTGGGGTATTGAAATCTCACACTATTATTGTGTGCTGTGTAATGTGTGCTTTGAGCTTTAGTAAAGTTTCTTTTATGAATGTAGATGCTCTTGCATTTAGAGCATAGAGGTTCAGAATTGAGAGTTCATCTTGGTAGATCATACCTTTGAAGAGTATGAAGTGTTCCTCCTTATCTTTTTTGATCACTTTAGGATGAAAGTCAATTTTATTCAATATTAGAATGGCTACTTCAGCTTTTTTCTTGGGACCATTGGCTTGGAGAATTGTTTCCCAGCCTTTTATTTTGAGGTAGTGTCTCTCTTTGTTACTGAGGTGGATTTCCTGTATGAAACAAAATGTTGGGTCCTTTTTATGTACCCAATCTGATAGTCTATGTGTTTTTATGGGAATTGAGTCCATTGATATTAATAGATATTAAGGAAAAGTAATTGTTGCTTCCTGTTATTTTTGTTGTTAGAGTTGGAATTCCATTCGTGTGGCTATCTTCTTTTAGTTTTGTTGGAAGGTTACTTTTTTGCTTTTTCAGGGATGTAGTTCCCCTCCTTGTGTTGGAGTTTTTCATTTATTACTCTTTGAAGGGCTGGATTTGTCGAAATATATTGTGTGAATTTGGTTTTGTCATGGAATACTTTGGTTTCTCCATCTATGGTAATTGAGAGTTTTACTGGGTATAGTAGCCTGGGCTGGCATTTGTGTCCTCTTAGGTTCTGGATGACATCAACCCAGGATCTTCTGGCTTTCATAGTCTCTGGCAAGAAGTCTGGTGTAATTATGATAGGTCTGCTTTTATATGTTACTTGACCTTTTTCCCTCACTGCTTTTAATATTCTTTCTTAGTTTTGTGTATTTGGTGTTTTGTAGAAGAAGTAGAAGAAATAGAAGCAGAAGCAGTAGAAGAAAGAATGTAAGAGCAGAAGAATGGTAAAAAGTGCTGTAACATGCTGTCTTCTAGACATGGAGAAGTTACTGTACTTATAAACTAACAACAGCTAGAGATACGGTGGAAGATCAACCCAGTAAACATTTAGCATAGATAAGATGAATCAACTGAGTGACTATTAGTAGTTGCCGGGTGAGTTTGGGAACGAAACTTTTTTGAAGATGAAGTCACTAGTAGATCTCCTGTACACCCGTGGGTGCCAGCTCATTGATGTACACTTGGACCATACTCACTGGACTTAGTGGATTATAAAAAGTGAAAGACATCAAGATAGGAGGGAATGTGTTGAGTGAGACATAGGGATAATTAGAAGGGGAAGTAGGTAGTAGACATTTTTCTTTGTATATACATATTAAATTCTCAAGAATAAAGAAAATGCTATTATTCTTTTTAAAAAAGCCACTTACTGACAATGAAATTCAGAAGTCCACCATTATGGTCACTCCTGTACCCTTGCTGAAATGAGACAAACATATAAACGCATATATTAATGACAGCAACATCATTCAGAGCCACTTTGTGGTAGTACGGATTGATTTCCAGAGTGGTTGCACCCATTTGCAATCCCACTAGCAATGGAGGAGTGTTCCTTTTTCTCCACATCCTTGACAACATGTGCTGTCACCTGAGGTTTTGATCTTAGCCATTCTGATTGGTGTAAGGTAGAATCTCAGGGTCATTTTGATTTGCATTTCCCTGATCCCTAAGGACTTTGAACATTTCTTTAAGTGTTTCTCAGCCATTCAAGATTCCTTTGTTGTGAATTCTGTGTTTACTTCTATACACCATTTTTGATTGTGTTGTTTGTTTTTGTTTTAGCTTCTTGAGTTCTTTATATATTTTGGATATTAGCCCGCAATTGGATGTGGGGGCTAGTGAAGAATTTTTTAACAGTTAAAAATCTGGATTCTTATAAGATTCATTAGCTGAGATTAGAGCCTTATAATACTATTCAGCCTTTTTTTCCATCTTTATCCTTTCACCATCCCCCAATCTATTGAAATTTATTTGTGGAGGAACAGTGTTATTTTCTTTGATAATTTCTATTCTTGAGTTATCTTTCATTCCTACATTTCAACACTGGTTATGAGTTTGGACTATGCATTTGTCTTAGGTGAAATTTCTGTAAGAGTCACAGGTAGTCTTTTTTTATAAGAGAGCTCCAGCATAGATGTGTGGTGGTCTCAGCAAAGCATGAGATGTTTCGCTGTCACTTTTCTTTTGACTTTAGCAGCTGTTTGTGTACATTAGAGTAGTTTATTACAACAGAAATCAAATCAACCTAGAGCTGTGGGCAGAGTATGGACTGGTTTGGAGGGGGATGAAATTTTCTAAATTCTAGGAGTGTTATTTAGAGTGATTCCTGTGAAATTACTCATATTATTACTTCATCTGAGCACAATTGAAACCTCCTGGGGTTAGTAGAATCCCAGAATGGGCGTATGTCACATGAGCTTGCTTCATTGCAGTGACCTGTCCTTTAGAAAAGCTCTTGTGGAAAGTGATAAAAATGGGATTTTATGGGAGGAGTATATATCTGTCTAGACATTTATATTAGTGTACGATGTTAGATATAGAGGATAAATGAGGCTAATGTTATATTCCCTGTTTTAAAGTAAGTGGGAATGAAACAGCTAGAAAGAAATTATATTAATTTTTCAGAAAGTAGTTTGATATTTGTACCAAGAAGACCAAAGACAGTAAAATGAGGTACAATATTAGAGTCAAGAGATAAGATGAAGGAATTATCAGTTATACCAGCAATGTGCTTTGAAGTGAAGAATGAATGTTGATATGGAGTAAGTAATGATGGAATAAAGTAGAGTATGGATGGTAAAACATTTCATCATGCTTGGATCCCAGAAGTATGTGACAGAAGTTGTAATTCATTTTGTGAGCATTTGGAGGGTCTATTTTTGAGACAATAACAAAAGAAAATTTTAGTTATACATCACAGAATCAGCCACTGTGAATCATCAGAAGAGTTCTGAACAATAATGTCCCAAAGAGATCCCTTGAATAATGTTCAGATATCAACAGAACAGTAGAGATATATTATGTCTGATGATGCCTTCATAAAAAGAGAGCATAAGCCAATTGAGTTAAATGGAGATCCTCCCACTGTTCCTCCTCTATGACTCTAGCTATTCTCAAAGCACTGGATATGTATTGAAAGATTAGGGTTTTTTTTTATTAGATATTTTCTTTATTTACATTTCTGTAATATCCTCTTTCCTGGTTTCCCCTCTGGAAAAAACTCTGTTCCCTCTCCCCTCCCCCTGCTCACCAACCCACCCTCTCTTGATTCTTGGCCCTGACATTCCCCTACACTGGGGCATAGAACCCTGACAGGACCAAGGGCCTCTCCTTCATTGATGACCGACTAGGCCATCCTCTGCTACATACGCAGCTGGAGTCATGAGTCCCACCATGTGTACGCTTTGGTTAGTGGTTTATTCCCTGGGAGCTCTGGAGGTACTAGTTAGTTCATATTTTTGTTCATCCTAAGGAGCTGCAAACCCTTCAACTCTGTGGGTCCTTTCTCTAGCTCCTTCATTGGGGACCCGGTGCTCAGTCCAATGAATGGCTGTAAGCCTCTACTTCTATATTAGTCAGGCACTGGCAAAGCCTCATAGAAGACAGCTATATGAGGCTCCTGTCAGCCAGAACTTGCTGGCAACCACAATAGTGTCTGGGTTTGGTGATTGAATATGGGAAGGATTCTCAGTTATGGCAATCTCTGGATTGTCCTTCCTTCAGTCTCTGCTCAATACTTTGTCTCTGCAACTCCTTCCATGGTTATTTTGTCCCCCTTCTAAGGAGGACTGAAGTATCCACACACTGGTCTTCCTTCTTCTTGAGTTTCTTGTGATTTGTGGATTGTATCTTGGGTATTCTAAGCTTCTGGGCTAATATCCACTTATCAGTGAGCACATACCATGTGTATTCTTTTGTGATTGGGTTACCTCACTCAGGATAATATTTTCCAGATCCATCCATTTCCCTAAGAATTTCATAAATTTATTTTTTTAATAGCTGAGTAGTACTCCATTGTGTAAATGTACCATACTTTCTGTATCCATTCCTCTGTTGAGGGACATTTAGGTTGTTTCCAGCTTCTGGCTATTATAAATAAGGCTGCTATGAGCATTTTTTTTGCAGGTGGTGGCAACAGTTGTTTATATAGATATTATTTTTTTAAATTATCTACTTATTTATTTACATCTCAAATGCTGCTCACCCTCTCAGCAGTTCACCCTAACAGAGTTCCTACTCCCTCCCCCTTCCCCTTCCCCTCTGAAAGGGTGGCCCCCTTGGGTATCCTCTCTGCAGGGTTAGGTGCATCTTCTCCCACTGCTGCCAGACAGGGTAGCCTTATGTATGCTCTTTGGTTGGTGGCTTAGGCTCTGAGAGCTACAAAGGGACAAGGTTAATTGACTTTTGGTCTTCATATGAAGCTCCTATTCCCTTTAGGGCCTTCAATCCTTATACAAACTCTTCCATAAGTAGTCCTAACCTGAGTCCAATGTTTGGCCATAGGAGTCTGAATCTGTTTCAGTCATCTGCTGGGTAGACCTTCTCAAAGAACAGTTATGCTAGGCTCCTGTCTGCAAGCACAACAGAGTATCATTAATAATGTAAGGGATTGGTGCTGAGATCAGATATTCTTAAGTGTGTTTCCAGGGATTCTATTTTTCCCTTTTCATGTTTGTTTAGTTATTAACTTGAGATGTTACAGTGCTGTCCATATGGTTCTGGCTTCCTGTCTGTCTGTTTGTCCATCCTTCCATCCTGCCATCTATCTGTCTGTCTCACTGCCTCATCCTCTTTCTACCCAGGTTTCCTGAGTGGAACCTATTGAGCTCAGGATCTGATGAACATGATGATGAATCTGTAAAGTAGAGACAGTACCAAGATGAATACATGAAACTGGCTCACAAGAACTGTATTACTGCTTCTTAATTTTCCTGATATTAGTGAGTACTATAACATGATCTTACATTAGAAAATAGTTTTGCTCTGTTTAAAATAAAACAGATACTTTGTTATTACATTTTTATCTTAATAAGGGACAAACAACAGTTTGCCAGCTTTTTTCTTGATCATTTACCCTGTCCTCATGGAGGGAGGGAGTTCATATTTTTTTCTTCTTGTACTTTCTTTCATTCCCATCTACACCTCCATGTTCACATTTGCGTGGCTCTATTTTGAAAGAGTCATTGTATCACGATAACTTATAGTTTGAACTCCATTCACTGACATGGAAAGATAAAGGAAGAAATGAAGACAAAAGAGGAAACATAAAATGTAAGTTTTCTTGAACATTCCAAGTTCAACTGTATAGAATTATGTATTATGTATTAATTAAAGATGGCCTGAATGCATGAATTAAAGGATATAGGAAAACAAAAGTCCAAACAAGCAAATGGGCATGAACCTAGGAAAAATGTGAGAAAAGCTTTCATGCAGTGAGATGAGCATCTTTCTGATGAAATGCAATATAAGCATTTCCTGATATTTAATAGTTTAAAATGCAAATCATTTTTTAAGTTATTCAAAATGATGCCTAACTAATGGACTTGTCCATATGATCTTTGTGTTTGATTTCCTTGTGGTAGAAGCAGTCACCTCAATGAATCAGCTATAGTTGAGATGGCTTTGCTGCTGCATTTTTATCTGTTTTTTTTTTCTTTTTACTCTGTCTGTTTAGGGATCTCAATGAAACAGAGGGCAAAATACACAACACTAAGTAAAAAATGAAAAATCATTATCAAATGTAACAGTGGATTTTTAAGAGAAAAAGTATCAATATGATTACCACATGTTTAGCACACAATCAAAGATTCGCAGTGGAAGAGGTTACCTTCCAGGAAAAGACTCTATGCTGGAAGTAGCCAGGCCAGGAGGAAGGTGAGTAAAAAGGAAGAATGGGGAAAAGCTGTGGATATGCATGCTGACTACAGTACAAATCCACCAGGCACTGTATGTGCACTTTTCTCTTCTCCCTACTTTAAAGTTCAGACCTTGATATTATCTTATACCAATGGAAACTTGAAAATTTTCTCTAAATTGAGAAAGTTATGGCTATTAATTTGTGTGTTATATCTCAGAGAAAGCCCTCAATTTTAGTTGGGGCAAGTAGAATATTGGCAAGAGTTCCATGTGTTCATTTAGCAAATTTTATCATTCCTGGGGCAGCATTGATAAATATATATATATATATATGTGTGTGTGTGTGTGTGTGTGTGTGTGTGTGTGTGTGTGTATATGTGTATATACATATGCATATATGTATATATATATATCATGATAAATGGACAATAGCCATCTATAACATGCAATGTGACGGCACAAAAATGACAAACAAGCAGCATAGAAGAAAATGCCCAATATTTAAAAGACTGTGTAACTGACACAAGAAGAAACCAATCATTCAAGCTATATAGGTTAATACAAGACTACATGTTCTCAATTTCACCTTTCTTTATAGCTAAATAAAATTCAACTGTGAATGCATATGGCAGTTTTACTAACCCTTAATTTTTATGGATATTTAGACTGTTTCCATCTATTTGCTATTGTGAATAGAGCAGCAAGAAGAATGGATGTGTAGGAACCTCTGTGGTAGGATTTAGAATCTTTTGGATATACAGCTGAGACCATAATGAAACCAAAACTGTGCTCACTAAAGAAAAAATTTTAAATAAAATTTAAAACTTAAAAATGTGTAGTTCTAGAATTGTTCCCATACTAAAACGGTATGGAACAATAAAGGAAAAATAGAACAATGAACTCATGAGAAAAAGAATAAGTTTCAGGAACTTATTTCAGGATTTCAGGAACAAGATAAGTGTCAATTTTAGGAATATAAATACAAGGCATACCTGAAAAAGTAAGACAGAAATATAAGTCAAAGAGGCATAAGACCCAATTGCCAAGGTTTTTCAAACACATACGAAGGAGAAAATTAAGAAACTTTTTTTATGAGAAATATTTTTTATGAGAAACTTCTTCAGAATTGAAGATTAAATTTAGATTTAATCTTTAGATTAAAACATCCTCGTATTGGCTTCTCATGGGATTACTGCTACATAAAGCAATATTATAGAATTCAGAGATACATAGGATAAACCTTTTAACATAATACTAGGAAGAACTTTTGAAAAGGAATGGAAGGCTGACTAGAAGAAACTTATTAAAACTGATTTTAGATAAATAAAAAGTTATAGTTTTAACTGTCAGGTACTAATTCTTGTAACATGAAAATATTCTTGACATTCAAAGTCTGAGAATGTCTGCTACCATTGTTGTATTATTTCAAGTTTTATGAATGAAACAGATAAAAAAATCAAAGGGCTAAAATTGTTATTAAAAATTAAGTAAAGGGGAAGAGTGAAATATTCTAAAAAGATAGTTTTTAACTTTTTTAAAAGAAGACTAAAAGAGATCTTAAATTGATTACACCCAAGTGTCAAGTGTATATGTATAAGATGGCAGCATATTGTTCAGAGACATAAAAGTACAGACCACTGAGAAGCTCAGACTAAATAGATATAGACCTATTATATTACTAAAATGTCTTTATTTGTACAGCAGCATTAAAAGGTTGGTATACCTCTTGACCCATTTATACTATAATTTTACTTGAAGAGATGTGAGGATCAAATTCTATGGGGAAAATAGTCACTAATAAATCAAAGCTTATCTTACATCTATTCATTTCCTGAGTAAGTTTAGTTGATTTAATGCAACACAGTTATCAGAAGAACAAAACTGAATTTCTTTTTTTTCCTTTGGTAATTTTTTATTAGATATTTTCTTTGTTTACATGTCATATGCCATGTTACATGTCCTTTCCCAGTTTCCCCTCTGAAAAAAATAAAAAAAATAAAATAAAATAAAAATAAAAAAATAAAACAAACCGATGCTCAAAGTTAGAACAAGATCTTCACTTCAGAGGGTTGCTTCACATTTTGTCTTTTTAAATGTTTATACAGATTATTAATTAAAAAGCACAGGTTTCACAAGCTACCCAGTTACTTTATCTGTGATGCAGATGCCTGTGATATGGCAGGGCATTGACATCATTCTCCTCCTTTCCCAGCTCTGATCTTCTTCCCTCTTTACAGGTGATGCAGACCATGATTTATGGCTACCAAAAACAGGACAGAAGTGACTGAATTTGTGTTGTTGGGATTGTCCAGCCAGCCAGAGATGCAGCCAGTTATTTTTGGAGTTGTCCTTATCATGTACCTGATGGCAGTTTTGGGCAATACCCTACTAGTACTTGTTGCTTGCTCAGACCCCAAGCTTCAGACCCCCATGTACTTCCTTCTCAGCCAGCTTTCCTTGATTGACATATCTTTAACAACCATCATTGTTCCCCAGATGCTGGTGCACACACTCTCTGTAAATAGAACCATTTCCTATAACTGCTGCATGACACAGCTCTTTTCCTTTATGACAGTGGGCAGCATGGAAGTTCACTTGCTTGGTGCAATGGCATATGATCGCTATGTTGCCATCTGTGACCCTTTAAGATACTCTGCCATTGTCAGCCATAGCCTCTGTTTGAGAATAACATTGACCTCATTGGTGGTGGTCAGCCTTAATAGTCTCCTGTACAGTTTGTTGGTCACTCGTTTAACCTTCTGTGGCAACAAGGTCACCCACTTCTTCTGTGACATCACTCCTCTGCTGAAGCTCTCCTGTACTCGACCAGTGGTCAATGAAATGTTAATCTTCACTGAGGGTGTAGCTGTGGTGGTAAGCCCCTTCTTCTTTATTTTTGGCTCCTATGTTCGCATAGGTATTGCTATAGCCCACATGCACTCAGTTGCTGCCCTGAAGAAAGCTCTGTCCACTTGTAGCTCTCATGTTCTGGTTGTGATGTTTCTCTTTGGTTCTTTAGTTCACATGTACCTCAAGCCATCATCCAGCTACAATCTAGAACAAGATCGCCAGGTTGCCATCTTTTACACGCTCATTTCTCCCATGTTAAATCCACTAATCTACAGCCTCAGGAACCAGGAAGTTAAAGGAGCTCTATGGAGACTTTTTAGGAAACTGCATCTCAGGCAGCTTCCAGCCTGGATTTTGGGCAAAGCATGCCAGCAAATCTCCTGAGAAGCAAGGGTTAGTCTGATAACACTGCAGATAAGTGAAAGGGTTACTTAGTAGTGTCTATGAGTCATATTACTATGGAATAATTTTTACTATCAATGCTTCTTTAGTTGGATTAGGAACTTGTGAGTAAATGGACTCTTTTGACTCATGGAAAATCAATCTTATCTCAGTGGAACTGAGAATATTCTTTAAACTCACTAAGCCTAATTTTACTTGTTTACCCTGTAACTTAGAGAAAAATAAGTTAACTGTTATCAAAATCAGTGTGGTATAAAGAACTGCCATTGTTTTAGTGATTTTTTTCAAATACTGTCTTCAGAGAGAAACCAATGTGAATTATAAGTGTTATTCATAAAGTGGATTTTGCATAAATTATGGAATAGGGAACAGTTTCTGAATATTTTCACAATATCATTTCTAGAATCTCTTCTCTCATTGTAATGCAATTCAACAAATGTTTATAGTAAATCAAATTTTCTTTTTTTTATTTGCAAAGTATATTTGTTTTTTTTTTAGATATTTTCTTTATTTACATGTAAATTTCTCCATTCCCAGTTTCCCCTCCAAAAAACAAACAAACAAACAAAAACAACAAAAACAAACCCCTGTTGCCTCCCCCTTCCCCATGCCTGCCACCCCGCCCTCTCCCACTTTCTGGCCCTGGCATTCCCCTACACTGGGGCACAGAACCTTCACAGGGCCGAGGTCCTCTCCTCCTATTGATGATCGAATTTGCAATCCTCTACTATACACATGCTGCCAGAACAATCAGACCCCTCCATGTGCAGTCCTTGGTTGGTGGTTGAGACCCTGGGAGCTCTGAGGGTACTAGTTAGTTCATATTGTTGTTCGTCCTAAGGAGCTGCAAACCCCTCAGCTCCATTGGTCCTTTCTCTAACTCCTTCACTGGGGACCCTGTACTCAAATTTTCAATTTTTATCCATTAGCTGTTCCATAGAGTTTAGTATATGTCACTGATATCAGAAAGCCATAATGTATACATGCAGGGAACATGTGACTATTGGTTTCTCAGCCCCAACCAATCATCTCATTAGAAAACAAACAGGGCAACAGAAGTAAACTGTACCTCATGCCATGTCCTTCATTTCATGCCCCATACTCTTCTGCTTTCCTGAAGGTCTGTTGGTACTAGAGACACCAGGTAAGCCCCTCTTCCAAGCCAGTGCCCACTAACACCTGTGAAAACACCCCCAAAGAGAGGTAAATTGTACCCCATACCTTATCTGCTATCTTCTGCCCTACAGTTCTGTCTACTTTACTCAATTACTGCCAGCATGAGAAAAAAATATTCCTCTAAAACACAACACCTTGGACTCCATTTCAAGCCTACACCTGCTTCCCTGGAGGCCTACTGGCACGAGAGACTCCAGGCCATGCTAGTACTAGGGATCCCAGAGGCAAGGTTAGCACCCAAATCTCCAGAGGCCTCAGAGGAACAAAAAGCCCAGGGGAGATCCCTACTGCACCTGAAGACTAGCTAGTCACCTGAACTCCAGGCCACTCAAGCCAGGAGTCAAAGGAAACAGAAACCAAAGGGAAAGTGATCCAAAAAATAGCCATACAACAAAGATAAACTTAGAAATCAGCATCTAAATCTATAATAACTGCAAAACCCAGATGGCTAAAGGCCAGTGTAAAAACAAAACCAACAACAGCCAGGGTAATATGACACCACCTGAGCCCTTATTAGAGCAAGCCCTGCATATCCCAACACAGCTGAAGCACAAGAAAATGATGTTAGGTGTTAAATGTGGAGGCAGCTCTCTGGCATTTGTGTGGTCTCATTGTCAGTGCAGCCAAGTCTACATGCAAGCAACCACGTCTAAGGGACCTGCAGTTGCATTGATCTTGGCACCACCTACTCTTGCGTGGGTGTCTTCCAGCATGGAAAGGTGGAAATAATTGTCAATGACCAGGATAACTGCACCATGCCAAGCTATGTTGCTTTCACTGACACAGAACAATTAATTCAGCATGCAGCCAAGAATCAGGTTGCAATGAACCCCACCAACACAATTTTTGATGCTAAACATCTGATCAGACATAGGTTTGATGATGCTGTTGTTCAGTCTGATATGAAGCACTGGCCCTTCATGGTGATGAATGATGCAGGCAGGCCCACGGACCAAGTCGAATACAAAGTGGAGACAAAAAATTTCTAACTAGAGGAAGTGTCCTCAGTGGTCTGACAAAGATGAAGGAAATTGCAGAAGCTTACCTTGGAAAGACTGTTACCAATGCTGCGGTCACAGTGCCAGCTTACTTTAATGACTCTCAGAAACAGGCAACAAAAGATGTTGGAACTATTGCTGGCCTCAGTGTACTTTGAATTATCAATGACCCAACTGCTGCTGCTATTGCTTATGTCTTAGATAAGAAGGTCAGAGCTGAAAGGAATGTGCTGAGTTTTGACTTGGGAGGTGGCATTTTTGATGTGTCAATCCTCACTACTGAGGATGGAATTTTTGAAGTCAAATCAACAGCTGGAGACACCTACTTGGGTGGAGAAGACTTTGACAACCAAACTGTCAACCATTTCATTGCTGAGGTTAAGCAAAAACATAAGAAGGACATCAGTGAGAACAAGAACTTCCTATGAGCGGGCCAAGCTCACCCTCTCCTCCAGCACCCAGGCCAGTATTGAGATTGATACTCTCTATGAGGGAATTGACTTCTATACTCCATCACCTGGGCTTGATTTGAAGAATTGAATGCTGACCTGTTCTGTGGCACACTGGACCCTTTAGAGAAGGCCCTTTGAGATGCCAAACTAGACAAATCACAGATCTATGATATTTTCTTGGTGGTTGATTCTACCAGAATCCTCAAGATTCAAAAATTTCTGCAAGACTTCTTCAATGGAAAAAAATTGAATGCTAGCATTAATCTCGATGAAGCTCTTGCCTAATGGTACAGCTGTCCAGATAGCCATTTTATCTGGAGACAAGTCTGAGAATGTTCAGGGTTTGCTGGTCTTTGATGTCACACCTCTTTCCCTTGGTATTGAAACTGCTGGTGGAGTCATGACTGTGCTCATCAAGCACAATACCACCATTTCCACCAAGCAGACACAGACTTCCACCACCTACTCTGACAACCAGCCAGGTGTACTCATTCAGGTGTATGAAGGTGAAAGGACTATGACTAAGGACAACAACCTGCTTGGGAAGTTTGAGTTCACAGACATACCTCCACCACCCCATGTGGTTCCTCAGATTGAGGTTACTTTTGACATTGATGACAATGGCATCCTCAAATTTTTGCTTTAAATAAGAGCTCAGGAAAGAGAACAAGATAATCATCACCAATGACAAGGGCCATTTGAGTAAGGAGGATATTGAGTGCACAAAGCACACTGAGAAGTACAAAGCTGAGGATGAGAAGCAAAGAGACAAGGTCTACAAGAATTCACTGGAGTCCTATGCCTTCAACATGAAAGCAACAGTTGAAGATGAGAAACTTCAAAGCAAGATCAATGATGAGGATAAACAGAAGATTCTTGACAAGTGCAATGAAATCATCAGCTTGTTGGATAAGAACCAGACTGTAGAGAAGAAAGAATTTGAGCATAAGCAGAATGAACTGGAGAAAGTCTGCAACCCAATCATTACCAAGCTGTACCAGAGTGCTGGTGGCATGCCTGGATGAATGCCTGGTGGCTTCCCTGGTGGAGGAGCTCCTCCATCTGGTGGCGTTTCTTCAGGCCCCACCATTGAAGAGGTGGATTAAGTCAGTCCAAGTACAGGGTGTAGCATTGTTCCATAGGGACCCAAAACAAGTAACATGGAATAATAAATCAATTTAAATTGGCACAAAAAAGAAAATGACCTTAAATCTAATCTTATAAAGATGATAGAGGCATTTAAATGGGAAATGAATAAATACCTTAAAGAAATATAAGAAAATACAATCAAACAGAAGAAGAAATGAACAAAACTGCTCAAGACCTGAAAATGGAAATAGAAACAATAAGGAAAACAGAACTTTAGAGCATCTAAGAGATGGAAAAGCTAAGTAAGAAAACAGAAATTATACATACAAGCATCCACAACAGAATACAACAGCTGGAAGAAAAATCTCTGGTGTAGAAGAAACTATAGAAGAAATCGATATGTTGGTCAGAGAAAATATTAAATCTAAGGAGTTCCTTACATAAAACATCCAGGAAATCTAAGACACTATGATTAGATCAAATCTAAGAATAATAAGAATAGGAGAAGATTCCAACCTCAAAGGTCCAGAAAACATTTTCAACAAAGTCATAGGAGAAATTTTCCCCAACCTATAAATGTACAAGTTTACAAAGTACTAAGTATATTGGGCCAGAAAAGAAAAACCTTCCATAACATAATAATCAAAACACTAGTGCTACAGAAGAAATAAAGAATATTAAAACCTGCAGGGAATAAAGCCCAAGAAACATAGAAATCTAGACTTAGCAGAATTACACATGATTTCTCAACAGAGTTTATAAAAGGTAGAAGGGCCTGGAGAGATGTTTTCAGCTTCTAAGCAACTATAGATGTCAACCTCGACTTCTATACCCAGCAAGCATCTCAATCACAATAGATGGAGAAGACAAGGTATTCTAAGACAAAACTAAATTTAAACAATATGTATCCATAAATCAGTCTACAGAAAATACTAGAAGGGAAACTTCAACCCAAGGAGATTAACTACAACCCAAGAAAGCACAGGAAATAAATAATTCCAAGAAGAAGGAAGCCCAAAATGAGGATACTTCGTTCCTTCTTTAAAGGGGGAACAAAATACCTATGGAAGGAGTTGTAGAGGCTAACTTTGGAGCAGAGACTAAAGGAAGGACAATTCAGAGACTGCTCCAACTGGAAATCCTACCCATATTCAGTCATCAAATCTAGACACTATTGTGGATGCCAACAAGTGCGGATGACAGGAACCTGAGATAGCTGTCTCCTGAGAGGCTCTGACAGTACACAACTAATACAGAAATAGAGACTTACAGCCAACCATTGGACTGAGTACAGGCTCCACAGTGAAGGAGCTAGAGAAAGGACCCAAGGATCTGATGGGTTTGCAGCCCCTTAGCATGAACAACAATATGAACTAACTAGTACCCTCAGAGCTCCTGGGGACTAAACTCCAACCAAAGAGTACACATGGGGGAACTCATGGCTCCAGCAGCATGAATATAGCAGAGGATGGCCAAGTCAGTCATCAATAGGAGGAGAGGCCCTTGACCCTGTGAAGTTTCTATGCCCCAGTGTAGGGGAATGCCAGGGCCAGGAAGTGGGAGAGGGTGGGGTGGTGAGCAGCGGGAGGTGGGAGGGAACAGGGAATTGTTTTACTTTTTTTTTTATTTTCTTATTTTATTTTATTTTTATTTTTTCTTTTGGAGGGGAACCTAGGAAAAGAGATATTGTAAATGAAGAAAACATCTAATAAAAAAAAACTATAAAAAAATTCTATACCATAAAAAAACCAAAGTAAGGGAAGTACACACACACACACACACACACACACACACACACACACTAACAGCAACATCAAAATAGTAGAAGTTAACACTTGCTAGTCATTAATATCTCTTAACATTAATGGACTCAATTCACCAATAAAACCACAGAGGCTAACAGAATGGATATGTAAAAAGGATTCATCATTCTGCTGCATACAAGAAACATACTTCAGCAACAAAGATAGACATTATTTTAGGTAAGGGGCTGGTAAAAGATTTTCCAAGCAAATGTTCCCAAGAAATAATCTGGAGTAGTCATTCCAATAAAATAGACTTTTAAAGTAAAAGAGATGGAAAGGACAGTTAATATTCATCAAAAGAAAAATACACCAAGATGACATCTCAATTTGAAACATCTGTGCCCAAAATGTAAGAGCATCCATGCTTGTAAAAGAAACATTTACTAAAGCTTAAATAATTCATCAAAACCCATATAACAATAGACTTCAATACCCCACTAATCAACATGTCATCAAGACAGAAACTAAACAGAGAAATAATGAAACTAATAGACATTATAAATCAAATGGACTTAACAAATATCTATAGAACATTTTCCCCAAACACAAAAGAATATACAATCTTCTCAGCACCTCACAGAGTTTTTCCAAAACTGACCATATACTATGTCACAAAACAAGTTCCAATAGATATAAGAGAATTGAAATAACTGTGTGTATGTTAGACCACTATGGATTAAATTGGACTTCAACAACAGCAGACACACCAGAAAGCCTACAAACTCATGTAAACGAAACAACTCTCTACTTAATGACCACTGGTTCAGTGAAGAAATAAAGAATGAAATTAAAGATTTTGTAGAATTCCATGAGAATGAAGGCAGAACATACCCAAACACAATGAAAGCAGTGCTAAGAGGAGAGTTCATACCAGTAAGTGGCTTTATATTGAAATCAGAGAGATTTTAAAACTAGCAACTTAACAGCACATCTGAAAACTCTAGAAGAAAAAGAAGCATACACACCCAAGAGGAGTAGATGGCAGGAAATAATCAAACTCAGAGCTGAAATCAATCAATTAGATACAAAGAGAACAATACAAAAGAATCAATAAAACCAAGATTTTTTTTGAGAAGATCAACAGGATAGATAAATCCTTAGCCAAACTAACTAAAAGATGGATAGAGATTATAAAAAGTAACAAAATCAGAAATCAAAAGGGAGGACATAATAAACAAGAAAATCTAAAGAACCATTAGATCTTACTTTAAAAATCTGTATGCCACAAAATTGGAAAATCTAAATGAAATGGATGCTTTTCTTGATAAATACCACTTGCTAAAGTTAAATGAAGATCAGATAAATAATTTGAGTAGACCTATAACTTCTAAGGAAATAGAAGTGCTCATTAAAAGTCTACCACCCCCACAAAAGCTTAGGACCAGATGGTTTTTGCTTAGAATTATAACAGACTTTCAAAGAAGAGCCAATACCAATATACTGCAAACTATTTCACCAAAGAGTTCCTATAGCTGATGTGCAACTTCAGTAAAGTGGCTGGATGTAAAATTAACTCAAAGAAATCAATCTGTAGCCCTCCTCTATACAATGATAAATGGGCTGAAAAGAAATTAAGGAAATAAGCCCTCTCACAATCATCACAAATAATATAAAATATATTGGTTTAACTCTAACCAAGCAAGTTAAAGATCTGTATGACAAGAATGTCAAGATCCTGAAGGAAGAAATCAAAGATGACCTCAGAAGATGGAAAGATCTCTCATGCTCATGGATAGGTAGAATTAAGAGAGTGAAAGTGTCCATCTTACCAAAAGCAATCTACAGAGTCAAAGCAATTACCATCAATATTCAAAAACAATTTTTACAGATTTTGAAACAGCAGATCTCAACTTAATACAGAAAAACAAAATATCCAGCAAAGCCAAAACAATTCTGAACAATAGAAGAGCTTCTGGAGAATCACTGATCCTGAACCCAATTTGAACAACAGAGCAATAGTGATAAAAACTGCATGGCATTGGTACAGAAACAGACAGATAGATCAATAGAATAGAACTGAATGGCCAGAAATAAGCCCACATACCTGTGGATATTTGTTTTTGACAAAGAGGCCAAAACTATACAGTGGAAAAGATAAAGCTTTTTAAACAAATGATGATGCTCTAGCTGACAGTCTTCTTCATGTAGGCAAATTGACACATACATATCACCTTGCACAAAGTTCAAGTCCAAGTGGATCAAGGACTGCAACCTAAGATACTGATTTTAATAGAAGTGAAAGTGGGAAATAACCCTGCATGTATTGGCACAAGAGAAAATTTCCTGAACAGAATACCAGTGGCTCAGACTATAAGATCTACAATTGATAATGGGACCTCTTCACACTGAAAATGCTTTGTAAGGCAAAGGACACTGTCAATAGGACGAAATGACGGCCTACATATTGGGAAAAGATCTTCATTATCCCTACATCTGATAGATGGTATATATCCAGCAAATGCTGGTGAGAAAGGGGAAAACTCTTCCATTCCAAGTGGATTTTCAAACTTGTACAACCATTTTGGAAATCAATCTGGTGTTTTCTCACCAGAAAATTGGAAATAGTTCTACCTGAAGTCCCAGCTATACCATTACTGGGTATATACTCAAAAGATGCTCTACCATATCATAAGGACAAGTGTTCCACTATGTGCATAGTACATATTATTATTATTAAAAATACTATTATTATTAGCCAGAAACTGGAAGCAACCTAAATATACCTTAGCCAAAGAATGGATACGGAAATTGTGGTTCATTTACACAACAGAATGAACCACAACTATTCAAACTATTCAGCTATTAAAAACAACTATATCATGAATTTTATGGGCAAACAGATGGAACTAGAAAATATCATCCTGAGTAAGATAACACAGACTCAAAGGGGTATGCATTGTATATGCTCATCTATAAGTGAATATTAGCCAAAAAGTATGAAATACCCATGATATAACCCAAAAAGTGTAAGGAGTTAAACAAGAAGGAAGGCCTAAGTAAGGATGCTTCAATCTTACTAAGAAGCAGGAACAACATAGTCATGGAAGGCAGAGGGAGGCTCCTAGGTGAGAGATGGGAAGGGGAGGGTAGTAGTGTCAGGTATGGGAAGAGACAGGAGAATGAATGGAAATATGTAGCTACCAGGGGTGAGGTGTGAGGGGAACCTCTAGAAAGTCCTAGAGATTTGTGGTAAGGGAGGATCCCATGACTCAATGTGGATGACCTTAGGCAAAATGCCCAACAGTGTGATGTGGAACCTAAAGAGACCACCTACAGTAGTCAGACAGGACCCCAGTGGAGGGATGGGGACACCAATGCCCTTCTTACATAACTTTTGACCCCAAATCACTCCTGTCTAAAAGAAATGCAGGGACAAAGATGAAGCAGATACTGAAGGAATAGCTGACCAGTGATCTGTCCAACTTGGGAACTATCCTATGGACAATTCCTGACACTTTTACTGATTGCATACAGGAACCTAGCATGCCTATCCTTTGAGAGGATCTACCCAGAGGTGGATTGAGACAGATGCAGATACTCACAGCCAAGCCCTGGGACATGATTAGGGACACTTATGGAAAAATTAGTGGAAAGTAAGAATGAAGTAACTGAAGGGATGGCAAACACATAGGAAGACCAACAGTGTCAGCTAACCTGGATTCCTGGGAGCTCCCAGAGGTTGAACCACCAACAAAGAGCATACATAGATTGATACAAGACCCCTAGAACATATGTAGCAGAGGGCTGTCATGTCTGGCCTCAGTGGGAGAGGATGCATCTAATCCTACAGAGACTTGATGCCCCAGGGTTGGGGGGGATACCCAGGGTTGGGGCCCCCTTTCAGAGGAAAAGTGGAGGTGCGATGGGTAGAGCTCTGGGAGGGTAGACTTGGGGGGGCAGCATTTGGGATGTAAATAAATAAAATACTTAGTAGAAAAGAAAACAAAAGGAAAGATCTGAAAAGCATTTTGACATCAGACATGGAGCTGCCGAGTTTGGAGTTGGCCCTGCTGGTTTTTGGTCTTCCTTTGGTCTAGTATTTCTTTACTATGTTCCCTTTCCTCCCTACTGGAATGGTAATGTATATCCTGTGCCAATATATGTTGGAATTATGTGATCTGCTTTTTCCATTTTAATTTTAGAGGGGTTATAGTTAAGAGATACCCTATAGGTGAATCTTAGTGTGGGGCCATGAAAAGCAGTCTATTGTTTTAGTTGAGCGGGTCTTAACTTCCAGTGGCCCAGTAAAAGATTGCACAAAGGACAGAAACAGTGGAGACACATTCCCAGACACAGATGGCTGATTCCACGAGTCCTCCAACTCCATTAGCCTGTGCTATGCTGCAAGCTTCCAGCATTCTGGCTGGACTCCACCCCCAGTCATTTGATCACAGACAGATAGCCCAGCCCACCTTATAAGGGGTGGTTTGCCCCCTCCCTCTGTCTTCTCTTCTCTCTCTCTTCTTATCTTTACTTTCTCCTCCTCCCTTCCCCCTCTCTCCATGTGGCCATGGCAGGTTTCCAGCGTTGGACCAAGAACTTTCATGTGTCCCTTTGCACCCGCTGTGCCTGAAACACAGTGCAGCTGCTTCCTTCTCCTGCCCCCTCTCTCCCTTTGGCTCTGGGGCCCCCAATTGTTCTCAGCTCCTCCGAGGTGTCCAGCGTAGCCTGTGATTCACAAGGGGCTAGAACCGGGGTCCTTGGCCTCCGTGAGGCCCAAGGACTCCCTCAGCTGTCCCCCTCCCCCAACCCCCCCGCTCCCCGCTCCGCCATCTCCAAGGACTGATAGACAGATGCCCATCCGGTGGCCTGGAACAGAGTGCATGAACAGACACTCATGTCTGTGGCCCAGAGTTTCGGACTCTGGCAGGACGTGAGTCATTCTGTCCAATCCCTTTTGTTCCCCCACTGCCCAGCTGTGCCCTGGTGCTTGGTGGCAGGGCAGCAGAGCTTGCGCTTGGTTCTCCACCTGCAGCTGAGGCAGTGAGTGAAAGGCCCCACATCTTAGGAGACACTTTGAACTTTGCCCTTTAACACAAGTTTGAGACTGTTCTAGACTAAATAGACTGTTGAAGTTGGACTAAATGTATTTTGCATTATGATATGGCTACAAGCCTATGGGGGTGAGGGAGTGCAATGTTGATGGTTTGAATAAAAATAGTCCGCATAGGACCATAAGAAATGGCCCTATTAGGAGGTATGACCTTGGAATAGTGCCTTTGTTGGAAGAAGGGTGTGACTAGGAGGAAGGCATTGAGGTCTCAGAAATTCAGGCCTGGTCAGTGTGTCACTGCCATTTCCTGCTGCGAAGGGATCCAGATGTAAACTCTCAGCTACCTCTTCAGCACCATGCATGCCTTTATGTTGCCGTGCTTCCATCTACAACAATACAGACTAAACCTCTGAACTGTCAGGCAGCACCAATTACATTTTTTTCTTTTTATCTATGGCAAGTTTTACTGACTATAAAACCCAAACTCGACCACTCTTCTTAGTATTGGAGCTATGGTGAAGCTATTTATTCAATCTCTGTTAGTGACTCCTTGGATGGTACAAATGAAAGATAAAAATGGAACAATTCAGGCACAATAAGCATTGAAATTATTCTTAGGAGTTGAGAGATTTATTGAAGTTGGAGTTTATAATATATATGTACACACATACACACATATATAACTTTAGAGAGGTTTAATTTTTATGATGTCTTTAAAATTCATTATTATGAATAAGAGTTATTATTATGAATAAGACACATTGACTTGTGTCTATCAGGCAGTATATGACCCAATGTCACTAAAATTATCAAATATCTGTAATCCAACCTGCCATGCTATGACTTTGCTTGTTACCTAGTTCATATGCTATACACAAAAGCCTTTAGGATTAGTGATCTTATAATGTCTTGACAATTCCAATGAGAAGGGGGCCCAGAATAATTTATTTCTGAAGTAATTTTGTTCCTAATCCAACCATGAGAGAGCTGACAGAAAAGATTAGTATATAGAGATATGATTTATATCCTTTATTAAAAGTATACCTCAGCTCTTGAAGTGAACCCTTGGCTTACATGAATTTGTTTCTCATTCTTTGTTTGTCTGAGAGCCAGGCTGAAGTATGGAGTTTCCTAAAAAGCCTCCATAGAGCTCCTTTAACATCTTGGTTCCTAAGGCTGTAGATTAGTGGATTTAACATAGGGGAGATGAGTGTGTAGAATATGGCAACCTGGCGATCTTGGTCTAAGTCATAGCTGGACGATGGCTTAAGGTACATTCTAGCCAAAGAGCCAAAAAGGAGCAGGACAACCAGAATATGGGAGCTACAGGTAGACAGAGCTTTTCTCAGGGCAGCAAAGGAGTGCATGTGGGCCAAGGCAATACCTATTCGAACATAAGAACCCCAAATGAAGAAGAAGGGACTGCCCACCACAGCTACACCCTCAGTGAAGATTAACATTTCGTTGACCACTGGTCGAGTACAGGAGAGCTTCAGCAGAGGAGTGATGTCACAGAAGAAGTGGGTGACCTTGTTGCCACAGAAGGTTAAACGAGTGACCAACAAACTGTACAGGAGACTATTAAGGCTGACCACCACCCATGAGGTCAATGTTATTCTCAGACAGAGGCTATGGCTGACAATGGCAGAGTATCTTAAAGGGTCACAGATGGCAACATAGCGGTCATATGCCATTGCACCCAGCAAGTAGACTTCCATGCTGCCCACTGCCATAAAGAAAAATAATTGTGTCATGCAACGATTATAGGAAATGCTTCGATCCACAGAGAGTGTGTGCACCAGCATCTGAGGAATAGTGATGGTTGTTAAAGATATGTCAATCAAGGAAAGCTGACTGAGAAGGAAGTACATGGGTGTCTGAAGCTTGGGGTCTGAGCAAGCAACAAGTACTAGTAGGGTATTGCCCAAAACTGCCATCAGGTACATGATAAGGACAATTCCAAAAATAACTGGCTGCATCTCTGGCTTGCTGGACAATCCCAATAGCACAAAATCACTCACTTTTGTCTTGTTTTTACTGGCCATAAGTCACAGTCTACATCACCTGCAAAGAGCAATGATCAGAGTTGGAAAATAGAACAATGTCAAGGCTTAAGCACATCTCATATTCTTCACCATAAGTCAGTCAGTCATTGGAACAGGATTCTGCCCCTAACTTTCAGCATTAAGAAACTTTGTTCTTTTGGTAATAGTGTTCCATTAAGACAACCAACATAACCAAGGTGGAGAGTTAGAAGTACCTATAATATTTCTGACATCACTAATAGCTATATTTTCATGAAAGCAGTATCTCCAGCATGTGGAATTCTCAAATCTTTTTATAAGTCAGGTTTTCACCATAAATAGAATTATACATAAATACAAGCATGATGACTTTCTATGGTTCTGTACAAATACAGACATTTTGTTGAACTAATATACTTTGATATGGATAAAAATAATGGTAGAGTTAATATAACTGGAAGAACATATAATTAAAGGGGTCCTTACCCTAAGTTTGCCTAACTCCATGTTTAGTCTCAACCTTTCAAGGGTCTGTACTACTATGCATCTGAACAATATGCTATGAGTTTATCCATGTATTTGTGTTAAATTATCAATTAAAGATATCTTTTGGCCTACTACTACATGGGATAAAGTAGTAGTTCTATTAGGAACTTCACATTTTCCTTTCCTCAACCTTTGACAATTATTTTAATTTTATAAAATTATTATTATTTTTATTTCATATGCATTGATGTTTTGCCTACATGCATATCTGTATAAGGCTTTTAGATTCCCTATAACTGGAGTTACATATAGGTGTGACCTACAATGTGGGTGCTAGGAATTGAACCTGGGTCCTCTGGAAGAGCATCCAGTGTTCCTAACTGCTGAAGCATTACTCCTTCCCCTATTTTAGTTCTTTGAGGCATGGTTTTCACTGACTTTTTTCCATTTATAGTCTTGAAATTTTCAGTAGTATAATAATGGTAGCAAATTTTCTTGAACTTTGAGTTTTAAGAATATTTTCATCATATATAAACTCATATCTGATAACTAAAAGTGTTACTTTTAAAAGTTCATCTCCTATGGTCAAGTTGGCTTTATTCTAGTGGTACAGGGATGGTTCTACATGAGTCAATAAATGTAGTAAACCGTATACGTGGATTTAAAAACAAAAGCATGTAATCATCTCAAATATGACAAAAATGGCCTTTGTCAAAATCTAACATGCTTTCATGGGAAAAGTTCTAGAGAAAATAGGACTGGAAAGAACATATCCCACCATAATAAAGGCTATATATTTCACCACCACAATAAACACTTCATATGACAACCATTATCATCTTAAATAGTAAAAACAATTGAAGCAATCCCATTAAAATCAGGAAGAAAACAGTATCACCACTCATTTTCAACATATTACTTGAAGCATCAGCTAAAACAGTAAGACAAGGGAAGAAAACTAAATGTTTACAAGTAGGAAATAAAGAAGTCAAGTTATTCTTATTTGCAGGTGATAGTACATATAAGAGATCTCAAAAATTCCACCAGACAACTTCTAGAAATGGTCAACCATTTAGCAATGAATACAAAGTCAGATTATAAAAATCAGTAGACATTCTATGCACCAATAACAAACACACTGTGAAAGAGTTCATGGACATACTGCTTATTAACAATACCCTTAAAAATTAAAACATCTATGAATAAACATACTCAATGTCTACTATGAAAATTTAAATCCATGAATAAAGAGATTGAGGAAAAGTCTAGAAGTAGCTGAGATCTCCCATACTTATGGATTGGCAGTGTTAATATTGTGAAAAATCATTTAAAATGATCATTCTACGAAAAGCCATTTATAGATTTCCTGAAATCCAAATAAAAATCTTTGATATTCTTCACAGAACAAATTTTAAAATAATTTTTTATCTGAGATCACTTTTAAAAATAAAAATTTAAAACTACAAACAATTAAAGAATGCTGAAATCAGGAGAAACAGTCTTCCCTAGGAAAGAGCACACCAAATGATTTTCCAATGCCAAATGGTCAGCCCTGAAAACATATGTACAAGTAACATTGTGTTGACTGATATGTTGTATTTATGTATCTAGGAATCTATGTTTACATTTATATTACATATTTATTTATATTGAAAGGAAAAAAAAAGAGGGCTGGAGAGATGGCTCAGCAGTTAAGAGCACTAACTGCTCTTCCAGAGGTCCTGAGTTCAATTCCCAACAACCACATGGTGGCTCACAACCATTTGAAATGGGATCTGATGCCTTCTTCATGTGTGTCAGAAGACAGGTACAGTGTACTCATATAAAATAAATCTTAAAAAAGGAAAAGAAGCCATAAACCTGATAGAGAGCAAGGGACACATGAGTCTCAATGGAGGGGAGGGAAGGAGGAAATAATATTATAATCTTGGAAAATGAAAAATTATTTTTTAAAAGAAATTTGCTTCCAGCCAGATAGCTGTTTCTTGGTGTTTTATTTTATTAGATTAATTTTCATTTCCATCCTACTTTTTCATTGGAGATGTTTTCAGTAGGTGTGTGAAGAATAAATTCGGGAAGTTTTAATCTGAAGATGTGTACTTCTTTTTAATTCTGAGAAACATTCTCATAAACATTTTTTGAACTTTCTTCTTACATTATTTTTTCCTAAGCTCTTATAGGTGGCCCTCACTTCTCCTTAATTAATATCTTTTTTCTTCAAATTTGCTACCTCATTGTCTTTCATGTCTGTGTCCTAGATTATATTCTTTTAATTCACAGTTGATATTTATTTTGTTCTCAAAAATCATATGTTGTCTCATGATTTCATACTCTCATTTCTTTCTTTACTGCTCAAGGTAGTTCAGTGTGGGTGCACTTCTGAAAGTATCAATCTTTTAATTTTTTATTTTAGTATTTTAATTAGCAAATACAACATTAGGTTTTATTACCATATCTAGTTATGAAATTCCTGGGTATAAACACAAAGGACTCTATATCCTACCACAATGATACCTACACATCTATATTTTTATTGCATTATCCAAAGTACCAAGGACATGGATCTGGCCTAGATGTCTGTCAGTGGATAATTGGACAGTAAAATGTAAAAGCATGATTCATTCCAGAAAGGTAAACATTTATCTTTTCACTTTGATGTTGATGGTTTGTCATTTTTAGTGCCTCCATATTGCTAGTTCAAGGTCACTAGTCTTCATTTCTCATGCTATGCATTTGCATTTATGAATTTGCACTACTCTGTCTTAGCAATAAATATGCTTGTTATTAGATCACATGAAATGTTTTTCTTTTTTATCCTTCTTGTCCAAAGTAAAGGTGTCAACTTTGTTTAAGACACAATCAAAGAACTTAGTGAAGCTCTTTCTTATTGTGGGAAGAGTTTCATTGGAATGAAATGTTAATATATAGTTGGAGTTTTAAGGTGGGGTGAAATGAAGGCTGCATGTTGAATGGTTGGTGTATTTTCCCTGAAGGAATAATTTCACCTTGGCTAGTACAACAATGTTCTACACCTTTTCCCATTCTCTGTTTATTTCATCTTTGTAATTGACTGACTAGTAGGGGGTGTGGGGTTCATTCCAGCAAGGTAAGCAGTCTCCTTTACTGCAACCCTTTTCCAGTATTCTAAGTATGGAGCAGAAAACTCTCATTCCTACTTTCTTCATCTCTTAAAATTCTACTTAAGTGTCATATTTACTAGTGATTTTCCTTTTTTTGCCACTTATTGTTACACATTTCCCCCTATTTGATGCAGAATAACTAAAGCACAAGGTAAATACAATATACCAGGGCCAGAGTCAGAGTCTGTTTCTGACCTGAAAGTTAGTGACACACAGAATAAGATCTTTAAGTCCATAAGTCAGGGGTGTTTATCCCAATGCATTAAAAATGAGTTGCTTTGTAAATGTTCAGATAGCAAGTGGATGCTTGCATTGCCTCAGATCACACACAGTGTCATTTTACAGGGCAGCAGTTTTCTTCAGTGCCTGTCATATTCCTTGACTTGTCTGGACTTTTTTTTTTCTTCAGTCAGCTCCGTTAAACCCTTCATACCACTAGTTCTCAAATTCTGACCCTTTAGTGTTGATGCCTTGCCCCAGACATAAAATTATTTTGGTTGGTACCTCATAACTGTAATTTTGCTACTGTTCTGAATTGTAATGTAAATATATATGTCATCCAATGGTTGGAAGACCCCTGTAAAAGGGTGATTTGACATCCCCTCCCATCCCTGGAATCACGACTTCCAGGGTAAGAACCACTGCTTTAGACTATCTTTAATTAATAGTACACATCTATAAATCAGAAGCTATAAAGATTTTTTTAAGCCTGACATTTATCCAGTGTTAATTATTTTGTTGTTATTTACTCCAATATCTTTCTGTCAGCGGATGTATCTCAGATAGTTGTATCGTGATACAATTACTTTTTCAAGGAAGAAGAGCACACATATCAACATGGAGTTGGAGATGAACATAGAAGAGAGAGGACAAGAATGGAGAAATATGAACTAACTTCTTTAAGACCTAGGTTACTATAAGCTACCATATAAAATAAGCTACTATTTAACTCTAATTAAAATAAGATTATAGTGACAGTAAGCTCAATTTCTTTCAAGCAAGCTAAACTATACCTTAAAAAGGTCATGACAGTCTATTACTCACGGCCAGTCGTAGTGACATGCAGTAGTGATACTCTTCTTGGCTGATGTCAAGGATTCATCCCTGTACTGTCCCTACTTTTTCAGTTTCAACATTGTTCTCAGATACTGAGCTCTGTGGATACAATCCCAGGATGCTGGAGTAGGGTGGTAAGGAAGAGAAGAGGAGAGAAGAGACAAGAAAAGAGGGATGCTGAGGAGAGTTATAATGAAATCCATATAAAGAGCACCAGAGTCTTTTAAGTCAAACAATTACATGAATCTTGAAGAAGAGAAAAACAATAACTGAAAACAGCTGGTGCTTTGAAAGTAACTGGGGATGTGGAGGAGGGAATGGTCTTATGTTTATGTTTTTATCCTTCTCTTTGCTTTGACTAAAGGACCAATGGGCATATTGCACATCTTTACTGCATTGCTATTATATAAATAAGGATCTCTTGGGTTTTTATTGATCTGAGTTTGATTTATAGTCAGTCTACTTACCCTTTTTTGTTAGTGAATCACAAAAGCTGATTCTGGTATGAATAACCAAATTCTTT
>NW_022196897.1:24871007-24878008 GCF_008632895.1 Mastomys coucha | reverse complement strand
GTCCTGAAAAATAGATCTTCTAAATACTCAAAAAATGAATTAAAGTCTCTCAAATCTCTGGGATCAAAGAGCCATGGAATGTGTTTGTGCATCTTCCTTCACTTTTATTTATTCCATGACTGTATACCAAAGATCAGCATGTAGTGAAATAACATTCAGTTTCACTCAAACACTGTATTTTTCTAATTGACATATCTTCTCTTGATTCTAGATTTTTCTTTATTCTTTTCTGTCTTCTTGGTATAGATGTTATTTTTCTATAAAATGAATATAATTTATTATTCCTGTCTCCTCTGTATTTACTCTACAAAAAGTATAGCATTAAATTTATTTTTCTCTATGCTTAATATTACTCAGAGTTAGAAATCTAGACAACACCGCGTTTCCTTTTGCCAATTAAATATTTTCTTTAAAATAACCCACGTTCAATAAAAACCTTTCCACAGGCAGCTCAATTCAAGGAAGCAGACTCATGTGGCACATACTCACTGTGGGACTCTATTAACCTCAAGAGGCCCCAATTATGGTCAGGTGAAATATTAAAGTGATTCCCTTCACCAGGATTGCTGTAAGTGGGGAGCCCTAAAGGCAGACTATTTCTCCAGCCTACCACACCTTGCCCATACCTGTGAATGGCTTTTCATTTCTCCTCTAATAAATCCACCTGTACACATATAAACAGTTCTAACTTCATCAGAAAAGTAATGTAATCAGATATCCTGTCTCTTACTAACTCAATAAAATAGAAACCACTGTAAGTCATCTTCTAAAAATTAAATGTTCGTTTAACCAAACATATACCTTATAGGAAGTTCTGATAGCCATGTACATAAAATCAGCATTAATTAGACTCAATTGGTGGTATTAAGAGAACAACAAGAAAAAAATCATGCACAGAGGGAGATGTGCTGGAGAAGCATAAGGGTGTGATTATGATAGAATACACTGAAATCTTGTATGAACTTTTCACAGAATATATAAAAATATAATTTAAAATCAAGAAAAGATAAATTATAAGAATCATTTTTAAAATGCATAAAGTAGCCTCTCAACTTCCACTCAATGATAACTTGGTTAAGGAAGAAATAAAGAAAGAAATGAAAGACTTTCTAGAGTTTAATGAAAATGAAGCCACAACATATCCAAACTTATAGGACACAATGAATCTAGTCCTAAGAGGAAAACTAATAGCTTTTAAGTGCCTCCAAAAAGAAACTGGAGAGCACATGCACCAGCAATTTGACAGTACACCTGAAAGCACTAGAACAAAAAGAAGCAAATTCACCCAAGAGGAGTCAAAGGCAGGAAATAATCAAATTCAGGGCTGAAATCAACCAAATAGAAACAAAAAGAACTATACAAAGAATCAACCAAACTAGGAGCTGGTTCTTTGGGAAAATCAACAAAGTAGATAAACTTTTAGCCAGACTAACTAGAGGGCACAGAGAGAGTATCCTAATTAACAAGATCAGAAATGAAAAGGGAGACATGGGCAATTTTCTAGACAGATACCAGGTACCAAAGTTAAATCAAGATCAGATCAATGACCTAAACAGTCCCATATCTGCTAATGAAATAGAAACAGTCATTAATAATATCCCAACCTAAAAAAGCCCAGGACCAGATAGGTTTAGTGCAGAGTTTTATCAGACCTTCAAAGAAGACCTAATAATACCACTACTCTTCAATATATTCCACAAAATAGAACAGAAGGTATTCTACTCAATTTGTTCTATGAAGCCACAATCACTCTTATACCTAAACCACACAAAGACCTAATAAAGAAAGTAAACCTCAGACCAATTTCCCTTATGAATATTGATGCAAAAATGTAGCTGGCCAGGAGCCGCAAATATGAATGGGTTTTCTGGAATGGGGTCAGAGACCTGGAAAGCCATTTTCTGGTACCAGAACCATGTGGAAGTTTCGTAAAAAATTAGCCAAACACAGATGTGTATCAATCAGCCATCTTTCATTCAATACTCTCTTGTTACAAGCGAAACCAGGTAGCATAGGTAAGGCAAAACCCCTCCCCCAGGTTTGTCAGCATCTTAGCCCAATCAGCAACTTTTCCTTCAGTCTCTGGTGGTGGGTCTTCTGGCATAACTGGAACTAGGAGAGAGGTGTGGCAATTAGCAGGAGGTGGGCAGAGAGGTGTGGTTATCTGTGGCAAGGTGAGGTCTGAAGAATTAGAGCTCAGTAGAAGGAGGGTCACAATTCCCCCCTTTTTATTAGAAAACAGCAGGTCAAAGGCATACTCAAACAGCACAGTCTTGCAGGGGAATTCTTATGGTACTTTGAAGGATATAATCTGTGGATAATATTCTACTGAAAGGCATCTCACCCATCATCAAGGTCACGTGCTGCAAGTGTGACACTGTAAACTGGGCTTATTACATGTTTTTTCAAACAACACAGCCACTTGGAGCATGCCTCTGTCTTAGGTTGGTACCACCAGAGACCTAGCCAAAGAGATAAATTTTTAAAATTCACCCCATCCATGTCTCCAATGACAAGACATATACCTTTATTGCTTGCATAGTCCAGGAACTGCTATAGTCTCTCTAGAGTCCACCTTTCCTGAAGTCTACGTGAAGCAGCGCTTGTATGATGATGGGCAGCTTGGCGTAGACACCTAATTGAGTTGTGAAATAGTAGCTCCAAAGCTAGGAGACTTTTTAATAGCTTTGCCTTCAATAGACCTTCAATTCAGTTGTAAATAAGTAAATAATAAGGACCGAGCTTGCTTTTTAGATAAAGAAGGCTCTAAGAGTGAGCAAATTTTGATTGTCTTTGTCCTCCAGGAATGAGTTTGCTTGAGATAAAAACTTAAAAGTTTAAAAGTAATGTTAACTTGAAGATATCTCAGGCACTTTAGTTGCAAATAAGCAATGGTTAGGCCCAAGGCTTGGCTTCTAGGTATAGAGGGAAGCTGCTGTTGACTCTTAGAAAAAGGTGGAGTCCATTTTAGCCAATCAAGCTTTGTTGGCCAGTAAAAATGTTTAGCTAATATTCTTGGCAATAAAAACATGCTTATAAAAAGATTTTGTGTCTGTATCCACTTCACAAATTAATGTATTAGTCAGCCATTGTGTTCCAACACAAACAGAGCCCCTTCCCCAGATCAAGGTAGGGTTAAGAATAAATGTGTTAGTAAGTGGAGTGATACGCCATTTTATTATGGCATAAAAACTGAAAATGTGTGGATGCCAATGGCGATCTGCAGCAGACTGACCTTTAGCATCAGACTGCAAATATATATATATATATATATATATACATATATATATATATATATATATATATATATATATAATTTCTCAAGACAAGCGAAATACAACTTGTCTTTAAAAACAAGCAGAAAGCGAGGCATGCCTTAAAAGAGGCAAAAAAAAAAAAAAAAGAAATGTTATTCGACATAATTAAAAAACAAAATATGCTTTTGGAGGTAACTTTGGAGTGGAGTGCATATTCCCCCTCCTTTTAATATTAAAAACTCAAATTCTCAAAGTGCAAAGTGCACATTGAGTAAATGTTGTCTCTGAGAATTATAAATTATTTTAGAATATGGGTAACATTAAATTGTTGACAAAATGTCTTAAATGCTTGACTATAGTAGCCAGTTCCATAATCTGTTTTAATCTGATTAGGAACATTAAATATAAAAATATAATATAAACAATAATCAATTAATAGTTTGTTGTTTTTTATGTTAAGGCAGTAGTAACTTGAAAGTTTGAGAAGGAATTAATAGTCACATGTGTGTATTTTACTTTTAATTTTGAAATCAAAATAATATTATAAAAATGTCTAAATATCATAAGTATAGATAGCTCAGATATATATATATATATATATATGTATCCATATATCAATATACAAAATAAGACTTAATTTTAATACTTGATAAATAGAAACTACAGCACACAATTTGATTATTTGTGCTAACATGGGGGGAAATCATGAGAATAAAACATGTGACTTATATATGAAATTTTTCATAAAAGGGCTAAAGATATAATATATTGTTACAGGGTGTATAGAGAAGTCTATAAGAAACATAAAAGTAGGTACACAAATGAAATACAACAATTTGTTTACTTTGGAGAAATATCAATTTTTGTCTAAAAATCTTTATTAATAGACCAAATATCAATTAATATTTTGCAATAACCAATATCATTCTTAGAATGAAATTATCATAAATTTTTATTAATATACAACAGCTTCGTAATAGGATGTTAAACTTTAATGAGAGAAGTTGCATTTATGTTAATGCTCTCTTTTGCCATAGAATTGCTGTGGGCAAAAAACTAAACATGATTGTAACTGAGCACAATTGACAACAAGTGATAAACCTTTTTTGATATTGCAAGGCTATTTGTCTCACCAGTTAATTTCTATTAAAGGATTAAGTCTTGTGATGAGCTTAAGATGAGGTCTTAGCCAAAGTAACTTTAAATAAGCAACTTATGTTTTCTTTTTTGATGTATCTGAGTTTTTAATAGTTAGCTTACACTGAGAAATTTAATGTTTTAGCTTTTTGTACAGAGCAGAGACAAAGAAATTATATTTAAGACTTTTAGCCATTTTCAAAGGCAACATTTTTCAATATAGATTCACTAGAAATAAAATCTTTAAAATTACTAAGATGTAGAGGGAAAAACAACCTCAATATTTAATAACTCTAAATGAAATACGCAAGCCAGATTTCAATATTTCTATAAGTTTCACGACTTCTTTGATTCTCCATAAGTCCCAAGTTCAAAATCACTTTGAACCACAACTGGGTAGATCTGTAATAATGCTGTTTCTGTCTTAAAAACGATTTCCCTGAGGTACGGGAGAGGCAAAATCGGGAAGACTTCCCTAGGCCCGGTTAGTACAACAGTAAGCTTAAAACATTTTTTATAACCTTGGTGCAGTAAAAGCATTGCTAGTAACGAAAAGAAACTCCACTTGGGTGTCTCTGAACAGTTTTTAGGGCACAAACCTTTATCCAAATTAAAATTTTGTTTTTACCACTCTTGTAACCATCTTAGTTACAAAATACAGGTGAGTTAAGATATTCAAGTTTGTGATTAAGCTGCAAACTGCAGCCAGTAGAACACTGTCAATTTTAACCATACTTTCTTAATTTCTTATGTAAATATTAAGCCATAACTATAACCTCTAAAAAGTAAAACCCAATTATAAACAATTTATACTCTTTAAAATCAATATTAAAAAACATTATATTTATTTTACAAAGTTTTTTTAAGTGCCTCCCTTTTTATTAGAACCGTAGCTAGCAAGCCTGTGTTATTGTTAGGACTTCAGAACACGCCAGCTCTCTGGAAAGTAAAATAATGGCGTTAACTGATAAACTATGTGGCATAGTGTCTTTATTGATTGTCTGGTACTAAATTTAAAATATAGCTATTGCATGATATTAAGCAGTTACTAAATTAAATAGCTGTTTTGAATTTTACCACCTGGTGTATGGCCTGTAGCTTAAGTCTTGGCCTTTAGACTATGCTAAATGGCTGTAAAACTCTAGCTGGGGTTGTCTGCAGAGATTTTGGCCATCTTGGCTGTTAAATGCCATGTGTGTACCTTTAATGGCACATGTATTGAGTTACCAATGTTATAATGTTATATCATATCTAATAAAGTATAAGCCAAATTTATACTTTTAAGACTAGTAGAAACCAAATGAAATTAAAAGAATTTAGAACTTGAGTTTCTGACCCCTTACAGCTTTTTAAAGTCCCAGCACTGGTAACCACAAACTCTATAAGAACATCCATTTTTGAAAGCTGGTGTTCAGAAGCAGGAATTTCCCAAGTCTGTCCTATCCTAGTAGGTACATACATGTTCAAGTGGGACCTAACTGTGTCACCAATTAAATTCATTACATAATTATCAATCAACGGTGAAGATTAGGATCATATGGGTGAGTCCTTGTTAGTTATCCAAACATCTCTAAATCTTTAGGAGCAGATGGCTATTCCAGCCCAGGTAAACTGGTGCTGGGCCCTAATTTTAAAACCTCACTCATTTCTTGGCTCCCGAAGAACAGTGTCAGCTCCTGTCTTCAGCTCTGCTGAGCTCCAGGGCCCTGACAGCTTCTGCCCAGAAAAGTCAGCAACTTCCTGTCATGCTAGGGAGCAACCTGAATGGCACTGGGTTACCAAGTCCTAGTAGGACACAGGGCCAGAAATGACCACATTCAAACAAAAGATTCCCAGCAACCCACACTTTGATCACACAAGACCCATGTGCTTCGATTAGCTTTTGCTTTATTTTTTGGTTTCAAATTCTCTATCTGTCATGTCATTTGTATAATTTAGAAATCTGCTTGTCTCTGCCTCTCAAGTGCTGGGATTAAAGGCGTGCGCTACTACTGCCTGACTAGTTCCTTCGTTAACCATCTTTACCTGTTTCCAGAAAGAACAGAGTTCCATCTCCATGGAACTGCGTCTCTGGGGATCTTGTAATCTGTGTAAAAAACATAAATACACCCCTCTTTTCGAAGTTATTAAAACATCTGGGCATAGTAATGTTTAGTTGTAGCGTGCCATCTCTGGCATTCAACTTAAAACTTTTAAAATTAAAAGTTAAGATTTAAATAATGTGTACAGGGATATAACTTTCTTTTATTCTGTCTTTAAACCGAGTACAATGTGCTCCTTTAATGATTATTGATTTCTGAAACCGTAAAGAAATCTTATCATGCCCATGGCTGGCAACTGGCCTGTTAGTAAATTACACCGAGTGGCTGTGAGAATCACTAGCCTGTAATTTACTTTTATGACCACTAGATGGCGCTAAGTTGTTGCAAAACTCCAGGTAAATAATGGTACCGTGCAGAGACTGCGAGCATACAAGCAATCATGGCAGAAATGGCTGGTCCGTACTGAGCTACCACTGCATCTGGTCAAGTTTGGGCCTCCGAGCTCCATCTGGAAAAAGTGAGGTTGTGTTGGTGGGATGAGACATGTGCATGTTTGCGCTTTGGC
>NW_022196897.1:24852823-24870860 GCF_008632895.1 Mastomys coucha | reverse complement strand
GCTGAGGTCCAGGCTTCTCCGCTCTGCTACACCCGCTCTTCAGAGCCCCAAGGCTGGGGCCCCCCTTGGCCGCCATGCCCTGGGCCGCTAGTCTTAACTTCAACAGAGTCGCCATATGACTCTGAGCTCATCTGCTGCTCTGCTGTGGGCACAGAGCAAGGGAAGCCTCTGGCTACACTGCGCTGCCAGTGTAGTTGTGGCTCTGTGGGACCTTATAGCTGGCCCAGGCATGAGGGAGGTGAAGGAGAGCCGCTGCACCTGCAGGGAGGACTTGGCTCCATGGGCACCAGCACAGCGACTGGCCAGACCGCCAGGCCGGGTGGGCTGCTAACCGGAAGGTGGAATGCTTCCCCGCTGCGGATTTCTCAGGGTATCCAGTGCACCGAGCAGACTACACCCAGGCTACCCATCTGCTAAGCTTGGTCAGGGTGGGAAGCTGAGTGCCCGCATGCTCCGCTGCGAGCAGGCAGGGCCTCTGCCACCATGTTGCCCATGTGTAAGACACTTAAGACAAAGATGCAAGACAAAAGACTCACACTCACCCGTCAAGACAGGACACATGAACAAACTTACACAACATAGAACAAAAACCAATAATTTCTCCTGAAAGAACCACAGGTTCTCCTGAACTTCAGTAAGGCCTGTCTCTCCTGCGCTATACCTCCACCTCCTGGGAGGTCCCGTTCACTTTCCAAACCCCTAGCCTACTAGGGAAAAAGGCTGTCTCCATTTCCCCCTGAGTTAGTCAGCCTTTCATAACCTTGCAGTCTAATTACCTACCTATGAGAAGTGGCTACGTCCATTTTCTTATTCCTTTCTTTTCAGCTTACCCTGGCAAACCTGCCGATCCATCTACATATATATTTTTTGAGAGAGCTCTCTTTGAGGTTGTGGGGGTCCCTTTCTTCTCCAATTCAGCCCCACGCTCAGGCACCAATCTCTAGCCAGCCAGTAGCCACAAATATGAATGGGTTTTCTGGAATGGGGTCAGAGACCTGGAAAGCCATTTTCTGGTACCAGAACCATGTAGAAGGTTCGTAAAAAATTAGCCAAACACAGATGTGTATCAATCAGCCATCTTTCATTCAATACTCTCTTGTTACAAGCGAAACCAGGTAGCATAGGTAAGGCAAAACCCCTCCCCCAGGTTCGTCAGCATCTTAGCCCAATCAGCAACTTTTCCTTCAGTCTCTGGTGGTGGGTCTTCTGGCATAACTGGAACTAGGAGAGAGGTGTGGCAATTAGCAGGAGGTGGGCAGAGAGGTGTGATTATCTGTGGCAAGGCAAGGTCTGAAGAATTAGAGCTCAGTAGAAGGAGGGTCACACAAAAATACTCAATAAAACTCTTGCAAACCAAATCAAAGAACACATCAAAATGCTCATCTACCATGATCAAGTAGGCTTCATCCCAGGGATGCAGGAATGGTTCAATATATGGAAATCCATCAACGTAATTCACTATATAAACAAACTCAAAGAAAAAAACCATATGATCATCTCATTAGATGCTGAGAGAGCATTTGACAAAATCCAACATCCCTTCATGATAAGTGTTGGAAAGATCAGGAATTCAAGGCCCATACTTAAACATAGTAAAAGCAATATACAACAAACCAGTAGCCAACATCAAACTAAATGGAGAAAAACTTGAAGCAATCCCACTAAAATCAGGAACTAGACAAGGCTGCCCACTCTTTCCCTACCTATTCAATATTGTACTTGAAGTCCTAGCCAGAGCAATTAGACAACAAAAGGAGATCAAAGGGATATGAATTGGAAAGGAAGAAGTCAAATTATCACTATTTGCTGATGATATGATAGTATACTTAAGTGACCCCAAAATTCCAACAAAGAGCTCCTAAACCTGATAAACAACTTTAGCAAAGTAGCTGGACATAAAATTAACTCAAGCAAATCAGAGGCCTTCCTATACACAGAGGATAAACAGGCAGAGAAAGAAATTAGGGAAACAACAACAACCTTCACAATAGTTACAAATAATATAAAATACATTGATGTGACTCTAAGCAAGTAAAAGATCTATTTGACAAGAACTTTAAGTCTCTGAAGAAGGAAATTGAAGATCTCAGAAGATGGAAAGATCTCCCATGCTCGTGGATTGGCAGGATTAATATAGTAAAAATGGCCATCTTGCCGAAGGCAATCTACAGATTCCATGCAATCCTCATCAAAATTACAACTCAATTCTTCACAGACTTAGAAAGAGCAATTTGCAAATTCATCTGGAACAACAAAAAACTCAGGATAGCCAAAACTATTCTCAACAATAAAGGAACCTCTGGTGGAATCACCATCCCAGACGTTAAGCTGTACTACAGAGCAATTGTGATAAAAACTGCATGGTATTGATACAGTGACAGGCAGATAGGTCAATGGAATAGAATTTAAGACCCAGAATTGAAAACACACACTTATGGTCACTTAATCTTTGACAAAGGAGCTAAAACCATCCAGTGGAAAAAAGACTGCATTTTCAACAAATGGTGCTGGGTCAACTGGTGGTTAGCATGTAGAAGAATGTAAATCTATCCATTCCTATCTCCTTGTACAAAGCTCAAGTCCAAGTGGATCAGGAACCTCCACATTAAACCAGATACACTGAAACTAATAGAAAAGAAAGTGGGGAAGAGCCTCGAGCACATAGGCACAGGGGAAAATTTCCTGAACCGAATGCCAATAGCTTATGCTCTAAGATCAAGAAGTAACAAATGGGACCTCATAAAGTTGCAAAGCTTCTGTAAGGCAAAAGACACTGCCAATAGGACAAAACAGCAACCAACAAATTGGGAAAAGATCTTTACCAATCCTATGTCTGATAGAGGGCTAATATCCAAGGTATACAAAGAACTCAAGAAGTTAGACTCCAGAGAACCAAATAACCCTATTAAAAAATGGGGTACAGAGCTAAACAAAGAATTCTCAACTGATGAATACTGAATGGCTGAGAAGCACCTAAATAAATGTTCAACATCCTTAGTCATCAGAGAAATGCAAATCAAAACAATCCTGATATTCCACCTCACAAAAGTCAGACTGTATAGGATAAAACTCAAGTGACAGCAGATGCTGTAGATGTTGTGGAGAAAGAGGAACACTCCTTCATTGCTGGTGGGATTGCAAGCTGGTACATTCACTCTGGAAATCTGTTTGGTGGTTCCTCTGGAAATTGAACATAGTTCTACCAGAGGACTCAGCTATACCACTCCTGAGCATATACCCAGAAGATGCTCCAACATTTAATAAGGACACATGCTCCACCATGTTCATAGCAGCCGTATTTATAATAGCCAGAAACTGGAAACAACCCAGATGTCCCTCAACAGAGGAATGGATACAGAAATTGTGGTACATCTACACAATGAAGTACTACTCAGCTATTAAAAACAATGAATTTTTGAAATTCTTAGGGCAATGGATGGATCTGGAGAATATCATCCTGATTGAGGCAACCCAATCACAAAAGAACAAACACGATATGCATTCTCTGATAAGTGGTTATTAGCCCAGAAGTTCGGAATACACAAAGAACAACCCATAAACCACAAGAAACTCAAGAAGAAGGAAGACCAAAATGTGGACTAACTATGGAGTAGAGACTGAAGGAAGGACAATCCAGCCTGATACAGCTATCTCCTGAGAGGCTCATAATGCAGAAGTAGAGGCTCATAGCCATCCATTGAACTGAGCACAGGATCTCCAATGAAAGAGCTAGAGAAAGGATCAAAGGAGCTGAAGGGTTTGCATCCCCTTAGGATGAACAACAATATGAACTAACCAGTACCCTTAGAGCTCCCAGGAACTCAACCATCAACCAAGGAGTACACATGGTGGGACTGATGGCTCTGGCAGCATGTGTATAGTAGAGGATTGCAAATCAGACATCAATGGGAGGAGAGGCCCTTGGCCCTGTGAAGGTTCTGTGCCCCAGTGTAGGTGAATGCCAGGGCCAATAAATGGGAGAGGGTGGAGTGGCAAGCAGGGAGCGGGGAGGTAACAGGTGTTTGTTCTTGTTTTGTTGTTGTTTTGTTTTGGAGGATAAACTGGGAAAGGAGAAATCATATGACATATAAATAAAGAAAATATCATATAAAATGCATAAAGTATAAATGAACATATGCTGAAATGTAGATACGTCTAGAGTAGGAAGTTTTATAAAAAATTCCTCCTCAAATTGTCCTAAAAACAGGCAAAAAAGTATTGTTTATAATCTTTTAAAATTAATTTATTCTTAGGATGTAAAGTATATTACAACCTGACCTGTTTCCCCTTCATCCTTCCACTCCCACCTTCTCCATTTTCACCCCACATCTCCTCCCTTCCTATCTATTCCTTTTCCATTTACCTTCAGAAAAGAGTACTCCTCTCAGGGATAGCAACCAGACTTGGCATATCAAGGTGCAGTAAGATTAGTTCTGTCCCTTAGGCTGAATAAGGCACTCTAATAGGAATAAAGGATCCAAAAGACAGACAGAAATGTGAGAAACAACCCCTGCTCCCTCTTTTAGGAGTCCCACAAGAACACCAAGCCACACAATTATAACATACAGAGGACCTAGGTTAGACCCATGCAGGTTCTCTGATTGTTGGTTTAGTCTCAGTGAGCCCTTATGAGTTCAGGTTTGTTGTAGAATTCTGATATTTAAGCACAGTTTTTATTGTATTTATAAGAAAATTGGACATTTAAAAACTGACCTGGCATTTGATATTGTGGAGTTATCATGGAGGTTCCTTAAAGTACTGAAAACATATCTACCACATGATCTAGATAAAGTGCTCTTGGTTAAATAACTGAAGGATGTTATATACCACTCCAGAGAAACCTGATCATCCATATCCAATACTTATTTATTCACAATAGCCAGTTAGTGTAAACAGGTCTATGATCTGATGAGTGATAACAGAAATGCTGTACATTTACACAATGGAATACTATTCAGCAGTTAGAAGAAATCAAATTATGAAAATTTCAGGTAAATGTATGGAGCTGTAAACAATCCCTGTGAGATCAGAACACATCTCAAACCTCATCAGAGAAACTTCTTGTAATAGAGAGCAATTAACAGAGACTCATCAATGTGCAGAGAGCAAAAGACTACAGTGCTCAGCCTTAAGTTGAACATTCACATCATACCCTTCCACTCAAGGCAGAGAGTGGGGTGTCTTTGCAGAGGTGCAGAAAGACTGTAACAGCCAGAAGTAGCACATAACTTAAAGGACAGTGTTTTTTAGATGCAACAGGGCATTGGCATGTTTGAAATTATAGAGATTGAGATGTGGTAGCATGCATATTATATGCCTAAGCTCCAGCTAGAGAAAATCTGAATCTAGTGAAGGGAAAGTAGACATGTAATCTATTAGCATTTGACAGCTTCTGGCCTAGGCAGACTCATCTTTTCAAATGATGTGACCCATGGAAGGCTGACCACACACCAGGGCAAGGTATAGTTCCAAGATTAGCTGGCAACACAAACTGGACTTGATATGAAAAAAGAAATAACATCAAAGTTGGGTAGGGACAGTAGGAAGGTGGGGAGAGTTGTAAGCAGAGGAGTCAGAAGGAAGATATATTCAAAGTGCACTATATGAAATGCTCAAAGAATTAATAAAATATTTTTAAAGCAAAAAAATTTGTTAGACTCTCTCTTCTTCGCCTGCTTGCTTTGTGGGACTGAGCAACTGCTAGATCCTTGGACTTCCATTCACAGCTGCTGCTGACCACTGTTGGAAGTTGAACTACAGACTCCAGGAGTGATTCGGAGCCAGACAACTGATGCAGATTTCTCTGGAAAGCAGCTTCATGCTTCTGTTGGTAGACCTCCTGGGGGAAATTCAGGCATCTATATTTAGTCTACCCTAAGGAGGGATGGCAGATCCACAGCCCTCTGTACACCCTCCCACAAGTGGAGAGCTTGTTTCCAGGGAGTGCTCTGACCCCAGGATTCAAGCAAGATGGCCATTTTCTCTCCAGGGACTTTCTAAGGTGGAACCAACCAGGAGGGACAGGCCACAGAATTGGCAGGGCATCTGGGACAGGATTCTTTCTACCTCCTTCTACAACTAGGAGGGGAGACAGATCCACAGCCCTCTGTGAACCTTTCCTGCAAGTGGAGAGCTTGTCTCCAGGGAGTGGTATGACCCAGGACTCAGGCAAGATCACCATTTTCTCTCTGGTGACTATCTAAGGCAGGGTCAACCGAGAGGCACAGGCCACAGAAGCAGCAGAGCAGCTGGGACAGGATCCTTTCTACCTCCATCTACACCTAAGAGGGACAGCTGATCCACAGCTCTCTGTGCACATTTCCTGCAAGTGGAGACCTTGTCCCCAGGGAGTGCTCTGACCCCAGGACTCAGGAGTGACTGCTGATCCACAGCTCTCTGCGCATGGGTCTTACCAGAGGAGAGCTGATCTCCCAGAAGTGCTGACACAGGCTTATAGACCCACAGGAGGAACAAGCTCCAGTCAAAGACAGCAAGAACATCTAACACCAAAGATCAACAGATGGCAAAAGGCAAATGCAAGAATCTTACCAACAGAAACCAAGACTACTTGGCATCTTCAGAACCCAGTACTCCCAACACAGCAAGTCCTGGATACCCCAAGATTTGGATCTAAAATCATATCTTATGATGGTGCTAGAGGAAAGTAAGTAGGACATAAATAACTCCCTTAAAGAAATACTGGAGAACACAGGTAAACAGGTACAAGTCCTTAAAGAGGAAACACAAAAATTCTTAGAATGTCACCAGAGAGAGAATGGTGATGAGGCTCTTCTTGAACCCCAACATTTTGGGGACTTTTCTGGGATAGATCCTTACCCTCTAGACTACACCCTTGATATTATTGAGTGTTAGAAAAATTCCCAGCTCCCTCCATGAGGTAGTAAGTGTCCTGTATTTGCATATTTCTTTTTCAGGTTTCCTGGTTTTGGTCTAGCCTTCTAGGGCTCAGATAAGAGAAGGTAGGTGCAGCATTGCTCTTTGAGCCAGGGGACACTGGAGGAAGCTCTGGTTTCCTCCTTGGTGAAGGGAGACAGATTATAATCCATTCCTTTGGACTGGGTCAGTACTCTCATCTGAGACTTCTAATGCACACCACAGTGTCTGCTTTTGAAAACCAAGTGTTGATTGACCTACAAAGACCACATTGATCGTCTACTGTTCTCTGGTGCCTCAGGGTCAATCAGGGTATAGGTATAAATAGGCATCCAGGATGCTTTATAAGAAAGCAGCTGGGGATTCCATGGTGTCCTGTACTAGCTGACTTACCTTTAACAAATGTGTGGGGTGCTTAGCAGTTGCCCAGACATAACCATTAGAATTTGGCAATAACCTTTAAATCTCTCTCTATCTTCATTTGTATTAGGATTCCAGTTGGGGTTGCTTCTCAGTGGAGACCTTTGGGGACCCAAAACTAAACAGCTTGAAACCCTGTCCAACCAGTTCCATCCCAGTGTCCACCTGGGACAGTCTGGAGAGGTGAGTTGTGTGTGATCCCCTGAGCCTCCTTTTTTAGCTGTTCTTTGGGCTTGTTCTTTGGTCTAGAGAAGCCTTGCAGGACCCCAAGAGCACCCTGCTTTCACATGAAACACTTTGGGGACTCTAAAACTAACCATCTTGGGACTCTGCTTTAACATTCCCATCTAATCCAATCTTTCTGCCATCCCAGTAACTCTGCCTGGGACACAGCCTGCAGAGGTGAGTTGTGCCTGGTCCCCCTGAGCCCAATTGCCTACCTCTGGACTCACCTTTTGGTCCAGAGTACCCTTGAAGGACTCCGAGAGCATCCTGCTTCCCCATGAAAACCTTAAGGAGACCCAAGACTAACCAGTTTGTAAGCCTGCTCCACCAGTGATATCATAGTCACATCTACTCACCATCACAGTTGGTTCTAATCGGGACATAACCTACAGGGTGGGGTTTGCCTCAGGTACAGTCAGTAGTGTTAGTTAGGTACCTGACTTTCATTGTCTGTCCAACAGCTCTCCCCACCTTCCCAAGAAGTCCTGCTGCCATTAGGATCATCCAGCCAACACCAGGGAAAACCAGATGCCTAAAGGACAGTATAAGAACACAATCAACAAGACCCAGGGAAATATGGCACCACCAAAGCCCAGCTGCCCTCCTACAAAAAATTTTGGATGTCCTAATGAAACTGAAATATAAGAAGAGTTATCTTAATCCAATCTTATAAAGATAACAGAGGCCTTTAAATAGAACATGAATAAATCCTTTAAGAAAATACAGCAAATCTATTTAAATAGAGGCATTAAACAATGAAGAAAATAAATATAATGGACCACAGGAAAACACAATCAAACAGGTGAAGGATATGACTAAAACTTTCCAAGACCTGAAAAGGGAAGTAGAAGCAACAAAGGAAACACTAACTGAGGCAATCCTAGAGGTGGGAAACCTAGGAAAGAGAAAAGGAACTACAGACATAAGCATCTCCAACAGGATACAGAAGATGAAAGAATCTCCGATGTAGATAATATGATAGAACAAATCAATATATCAAAGAAAATGTAAAATCTAGAAAGTTCATTACATAAAACATCCATGAAATTTGGCACACTATGAAAACACCAAACCTAAGAATAATAGTAATGGAAGGAGAAGATTCCTCATCTAAAGTCCCAGAAAACATCTTCAACAAAATCTTAGAAGAAAATTTCCCTAACCTAAAGTAAGAGATGCCTAAAAGGTACAAGAAGCTTACAGAACACCAAACAGATTAGAGTAGAAAAAAATCCTCCTGCCACTGAATTTATGGAACAAAGAAAGAATTTTAAAAGCAACAAGGGAAAATGGCAAGTAACATATAAAGGCAGACCTATCAGATTTATACCCAAGTTCTCACCTGAGACTCTTAAAGGTATGAGGGCCTGAGCAGAGGTCTTGCAAACCCAAGAGACCACAGATGTCAGTCCAGATTACTATGCCCAGAAAAAATTTCTCCATCCATAGATGGAGAAATCAAGACTTTTCGTGACAAAATTATATTTAAGCATACCTTTCCACTAATCTACCCCTACAGAGGATACTAGAAGGAAAACCCCAACCCAATGAGGCTAACTACACTAAAAAGTCACAGAAATACATAATTTCACACCATTAAAACCAAGTCTTGAACTTGAAAGGTACCTTCTTTAGCTTTCCCCCTGATACAAACAGCCAGCCACTTTTTGCCTTTGAATTACAAGATCTGGAAAATGGATTCTGCAGGTAGCTGACTTGGATGGAACTGGAGTAGAAATTTAAAAACTCACTCACTCTCTTTGATAGGGCCCTCCACTGGAGTACAGTACCTACACGAGTACAGGAAAACTATTCCACATGGTTCATTACTCCAGTATATTGCTGACTTTTGGCTTTTGGCTGCGATTGATGTTGACTCTTCTATGGAAGCAATGGGGTCCCTTCTAGAAACTCTACAAAAACTGAGATAATAGGGCCTCAACTAAGAAGGCTCATATATGTACATCTCAAATGGCATATTTGGATGTCCAGCTCAAGGGGGGTCAACAAGGCCTCTCTCAAGCCTTTAGAGACCATCTTAGGCATCCTGATGCTTCAGGCCGGGTGCTAAGTATGGGAATTCGTGGGGTCAGCTGGTTTTGTAGACTTTGGATACTGGTTTCGTTGAGATAGCTAAGCCATTCTATAAGTCCATTTAGGGGACAGGAGGAGACTTTCACATGGACAGAGGGGGTAGCGGGGACAAAAACAAAAATAAAACAAGAAAGCTTTTCAAGATTTAAAATGGGCACTGCTATCTTCCCTGGCCTTGGTTCTGCTTTATGTGACTAAACCCTTTAATTTGTTTGTTCATGAAAGCCAAGGCTTTGTTAAAGGGGTACTGGCACAAACCTTGGAACCCTGGTGATGACCAGTTTCCTACCTGTCTAAGAAATTAAACCCAGTAGTGGAAGGATGGCTGAACTGCTTAAGGATCACTACAGCCACATTCCTGTTGTCTAAAGATGCAGATAGATTAACCTTAGGGCAATGTCTTACTGTAAATTTTCCACACAGAGAGGGTTCTCACAATCCTGCACTGCTGAATCTCAAATGCCTGCTGACTCACAACAAGTCTCTGTTGCTCAGCTCAACCACCCCTGAGTATCCTATGCCCCCAGCAACTCTCTGAACCCTGACACCCTGCAGACTAATCTGGACTTGGAAAACCCACTAATTCATGTCTGTTTGGAAACCCTGTAATATGAATGTGGACTCTAGCTCTGACCTAACAGGGATATCCCAGTAAATACCCGTAAACACGACATGGAAGATGTTTCTAGGTATGCAAGGGAAGCAGTGGTAGACTTGGACAAAACAGTATTGGAGTTTCTCCTCTCAAGTGGGACATCAGCCCAGAGGGCAGAATTAATAGTCCTCACTGAGGAGCTCAAATTGGGCAAGTAAAAGGTAGTTAATATGTATGCTAATAGACAAGTTGCCACTTCACATGTTCATGGTGCAATACATTGTTAAAGAGGTCTCTTGACTGCAGAAGGAAAGACAATTAAAAATATACAAAAAGTCCTAGACATCCTAGCTACTTTCTGACTCCTAAAGAAACTGGCTATCACACATTGTACCAAATATCAACAGGGATAGAACCTGGAGGCCTTCAGTAATCATAAAGTAGACCTAATGGCTAGAGAGGCAGTAAAGCAGCCTTTGCCAATGACCCTTCCAAACCTTGTTTTGTCTAAATGACCTAGTTATTCAAAGAAGACAAGGCCTATCAACTCCTGTCTAATACCGATATCAAGGATGGATGGTGACACACAGCAAATGGAAGAAAACTTCTACCAAAATCTTTGGGCAAAACTTAGGCTAGAACTCTCCATGCCAGCATACATCTGGAAGTAAACAAGAGTTAATATTTACAGTTTGTCATTCCAGGACTAACTAAGGAATTATGGGATATTGCCACTAGGTGTCACTCTTGTCAGTTGACAAGCCCAGTTCTAACATAGCATAGGTAAAGACATTTTAGAAAGAGGAACCCTCTGTATTTGCCAGGCACTTGCAGAGCCTCTTAGGAGACAGTTATATCAGCAAGCACTCCTGTCAGCAAGCACTTGTCCTGGCATACTCTACTCTGGGGCTTTGGGTCTTCACAAGACCAAGGGCCCCTCCTCCCATTGATGTCTGACAAGGCCATACTCTGCTACATATGCAGTTGGAGCCATGGATCACTCCATGGTTGGTGGTTTAGTCCCTGGAAGCTCTGAGGTTATTGGTTGGGTTATATTGTTGTTCCTCTTATGGGGCTGCATACCACTTCAGCTCCTTGGGTTCTTTCTCTAGCTCCTCCACTGGAGGAGTCCAATGGTTGGCTGGAAGCATCTACCTCTGTATTTGTCAGGCACTGGCAGCATGAGTGGGTGGGTTGGTGAGTAGGGGGAGGGGGGATAGATAGAGGAAAGGGGATAATATTTGAAATGCAAATAAAGAAAATATTTTAAAAAAAGAATTACTAGCTATCAGTGCAACTTACAATGCAGCACTTTAAAAGAAAAAAGAAAGAAAATAAAGGAAAGAGGAACCACTGAAGTAAAACTATGAAAGTTTGGTGACAAATATCCCTTAGAGTTTATACATACCTTCTCAGGAGGGACTGAAGTATTCCTGACCAAGAAAGAAACATCTCAAACCATAAGCAACTTACTGAAGAAATAATATCTTTATTTGGAATTCCTACAGCCCAACATTCACCTCTCTGGTTAGTCAAGTTTTAGCAAAACATTGGGGGTAAATTAGAACTTCATTGTGCATATCACCCCTAGAGTTTAAGTCAGGTAGAGAGGATGAATCAGACACTTAAAAAGACCTTGACTAAATTAACCCTGGGAACTGGTGATGACTGGCTGTCCCTCCTTCCTTTTGTTCTCCTTAGAGATAGGAACACTTCTTATATAGCTCCTTATATAGATGCAGTAACCCCCCTATGAGCTAATGTTTGGTTCCCATCCTTCCTATGCTAAAGCTGACTTACTAGCTGAAAATTCTAATCACAATAGCCTTAAGTCAATCCACAGACTCCAGAGGATCCATACTGGCCTACATGCCTATGTCTGACACCTATATGAACTGGGTGATTTAGTTCTGGGTAAGAGACACTACAAAAATCCATGGTTCCTTGTTGGAAGGGACCCTCTACTGTGATCTTGACAAACCACATAGCAGTCAAGGTCGACCTGGAACCACCATTCCCATTTGATCCTCAAAGAAGGTTGTTCCTCAAAGACATCAGAACCAGAACCAATGATGGACCATCCAGTATCATCCACAGGACCCACTGAAATTTCTAATCACAATAGCTTAAGGCAATCTATAATAAGGATTATAGACTTAGATTTTTTTAAAACCTACTTTTAAAAAGGGTTTGTAAACACTTCCACCTCACTTCTAGCCCACCTTCCAAGATAAAACAACACACAAGTCTGTATCATTTGATAGATCAAGAAACTTCCACTTCAAAAGATAGTGGCCTAAAGAGAACACCAAGACATTCAGGATGACAATGGATGGCCTAGCCATAGCCAGAGGACCCTCTAAAGATAAGACATATTGCAGATTGACCAATATCTTTTGTTTTAATCTTATGATAACTCCATATTCTACCACAGGACTTGTGAGGCCTAATAATGACATGCCAAAAACTTGGCTATGCAGACTATATGATTCTAGAATGGGCAAGGTTACAACTGACTTATATCATGATGATTATTCCCAACTTCCAAAAATTGCTACAAATCTTTGCAAATTATGGACAGAACTAGGTAGTCAGCCTCATCTATCAGCCTTTCCTCTAAACTTTCAAACTTGGCTCATATAAAGTTACTGGGTGAAGGGCTAATGGCATAATAGAAGAAAAACTCTTAGGATAAATATTATGCATGTCCTGCAGAAACAGGGTTCAAATGTACTCAGTTTCCAGGTGATTATAGTTGCCACCACTAGGGATGTGAAACTTGAACTTCAGGATAAAAAGTGGACCAGAGCCCATATGTCAATATAGACCACACTCATGATTTAAATTGTGAGGTTCCTAGAACTTGTGATCCCCTAGTTATAACTCTTAAATCTTGGGCTCCCTTTTCTCCCTTCTTGTGTTCCTGACCTGGAGTCATGGAGCACCAGTAGATTCAGAACCTATGTGACAGAACCACACCCTGTAATGTCCTTTACAATCCAGTGACTAGCAAAACCCGAGATTCTATGCCCAATGGGACCTCTGGCACAAATCCCAAAGTCCAGTCCCATAAAAAACATAGATACCACAAGTTACCAGGGCCCAAGTTCAAATGTCACTACTATCCATATGTATCCTCAGACTATACTACCTCCTTTCAAGATCCCCAAACCTCTGATATTACATGGGTCTCCCTTAGTCAACCCAGTGGAAACTATCTTTAGGTTCTTCAATACTTTTACATCAAAATGATCATGAATTTATGGTTTTGCTCAGGTTCCAGACACCCTTATTATGTAGAAATAGCCACTATCAACCCCAAGCCCTTGCAGCTCCTTAAACTGGTCTCCCAAATTGGCACTGTCTCCTGTCCTTAGGAGACTTCTATCACCCTGAGGGACTTACAGGGAATGGAACTTGTTTTAGATCCCCAAAATGTCCATTGCCAGCACTACTATAGTTAGACATATGTCATACTCCTAACACTCATATAATAAAATTGTCCAATTCTCTTGGAATGAAAAAGGCTAATTGTTAGCAGCCCATAAAAGCACTTGGTTTGCATGTACCATGGGCTTTCCCCCTTTTCTACCTGTTACTAATTTCACAAACAAACAAAAGCCCAAATTATGTGTGCTGGTTCATGTGGTACCACAAGTCACATGTTAGGAAGGGGTGGCAGGATGGGTTCATATGGGCCTTTATCATCAGGGTGGACAGCACTCATTTTAATGTCAATGTTAGTTGGGATAGGTATTACAGGATCAATAGCATTAGGGACTGCTACTCTAGTTACCAGGCAACAAAATTTCTGACAATTAAGTGAACAAGTAGATAAAGATCTTGCTCAATTACATTCAGCCACTCCATTCTTAGAACAAGTAGACTCACTAGCTGAAGTGGTCTTGCAAAACTTATGGCCCCAGGAGAACAATGTTGCTTCTATGCCAGCCATTCTGGGGTGATTAGAAACACTTTCACTGAAATAAAATCTAACCTCCTCAATAGAGAACAAGAATGGCAACAAGATATGATCTAGTTTGAAAAATTATTCAATTGGTCCCTTTGAATAATTGGTTAACATTCCTAATTCCTACCTTAGTGGGACTTCCGTCTATGTATATTGCTGTTAATTCTAACTACAGGCCATGTCTTATCAATGTCCTTGTGTCCTTCATCCAGAAAAGTTCTCAACAATTAAATGGTCTTGACAACCCACTATGATTCTCTTGATACAAGGGACAATTTGGAGTCAATGATTTGACTTTAAGGTACAAATTAAAATGGGGAATGATATGGTCTGTTTCTATTAACATAACTGTAGCCATTTTGTAGTTAGTCTCCATTTCACTTATATCAAATCAAAGTTCACCCAATCCCCAGAAGTAATCACTCTAGCTGACACTGAAAAATTCTACTAATAAGTCAAAATGCTATGGTTATGTTATTCATGCTCTGTTTCAATACTTTGCAAATTTCCTAACCATCATCTCACTCATCTCACTTAGGACCAATCAGCTTAAAGGCCAGCTGATAACACTTTGTCTTGCTAGCCAAACTGTAATGCTGTTTCCTTCCCTACCTTCTGAGCTGTTGAACCTGGTTTTCATAGAAAAATACTGCCCTAATAACATACCAGCCTCACAGTTTGGCTCCCAACTGATTCTCTGAGGTCACAGTCAGCCATGCTACAACCCATAGACTCAAAGAAGTTAAATAAAAAGGAAGGTACAAGTCAATCTCACTCAGAAAGGGAAATGAATTTGTCATTGGAAGTAGATGGAAGGGAAGATATGGGTGAGAGAGGGGATAAGTTGGGGAATGGGGTGGGGATTAGATTTAGGTAAAGTCAAGGAGAGAGGGCTGGGGGAGTGAATAAAAATTGTTGGAGAAAAGGGAAAGTGGGAGGGCATCTCTAGGATGAGCCAGAGAGCTGGTATTGGGGAGTCTTCAATAACTTTATGATGGTTACTCTCTAGCTGAGACTCCGATCAGTGGGGGCAATACAAAGCCTGAATTGGACACATTGTATAGAAAAAAACCACAGTGAAAGGAAAAGGACAGAAACTCACCAACAAATCCTTTGACCCCAAATTTGTCCAGTGTTCAAGAAGGGCAGAACCAAAGATGTTGGAGCAACTTGAGATCCATCTCATAGGCAAGAATCAGTCCCTGACATTATTAATGATACTCTTTTATTCTTGTAGATAGGAGCCTAGCATAATTGTCCTCTGAGAGGCTACACCAAGTAGCCAAAGGAAACAGATGCAGAGACCTATGGACAAACACTTGACAGAGTTTAGGAAGTCTTATGGAAGAGTAGGAGAAAGGGTTGAAGAACCCAGAATGGATAGGTAAGGGTTGGAAACACACTTATTGTGATCTACTTCATAGAACCTTCCAAGATATCCAGCAGAGGAAATATAGACAAAATGCTTTAAGGTCTTCATTGCAGGTTCCTCTATGTTGGCAGGCATTCTCTCCAAAGAAATTAGTGACAGTTTCACAGGTTAGCCCTCTGTACCCATGAGAACATTGGCACTGGAAACTCTTTTCTCCTCAGGCATTCACATAAGTGGCAGTTCCTTGGACTTGAGGAGCAAGGGCCTTTTAGATCGTCAGAAATTATTGACTATGTCTAAGTAACAGTTGTCTCATAAAAAATACTTGCACATAGAATTGTTTTGGCAAGAATTTAAGAGAGACCTGGCATTGTTTTCATTGGAAAATGCTTGCTGGCACCTCAAGTCAGTACAAGACCAGGTACATATTCTGCCATTGAGGCTAGTCAAGACATCCCAGTTAGGGAAGCAGGCTCCACAGGCACTCAACAGAGTCAAGGTAAGCCCCCACTCCTGTGTTTTCATGTGTGTGGGGAAACTCGCATGAAGACAAAGCACATCTGCTAAATATGTGCTGGGAGACTAGTCTTTGGTAGATGGTTCAGTCTCTGGGATCCTCAAAGCATCTAGGTTATTTGACTCTGTTGGTTTTCTTGTGATCTCCCTATCTCTTTTGGGTTCCTCCTTTTTTTCACAAGATCCCCTGATTTCCATGTAATGATTGTCTGTGGGTCTCTGCATGTTTTCATCAGCTGTTGTGTGGAGCCTCTCAGAGTACAGATATGCTAGGCTCCTTTCTACAAGCATAATAGAGTATTATTAATAGTGTCAGGATCAGTCTCAAGTTGGGGTAGTCATTGGTTGGCTGTTCACTCCATCTATGCTCCATCTTTGTGCCTGTACATTGTGTAGGCAGGGCACATTATCTTGATATCCTTTCTCTCTTTTTTAAACTCACAGTTTTTATTTAGCTTAAAAATTAACATATTTCCACATGGCTTTCTGATATGTCTTAAGTTTTAGAGAATGATCCTGCCCTCTTATCTCATACTCCCCAATCCCTTCATAAGTTTTCCATTCTGACCAGTGTGCATCTCCACCTGAACCCATGGAAGATTGTGAGACTTCCCCCTCTGGACCCCAAAGTCAGTCAATCTCCCAGGAGGTAACCAGAAACATGGTGAGATCTCCACCCAAATACCAATGCCAAGCTGGGACCCCCCACAGAGATCAACAGAAGTAGGATCTATCCTGCTCTGCCAGAACATCATCCCCTTTCCAGTGTGCAGCTCCATCTGAACATATGGCAGGTCTGCAAACCTGTACCCCAAATGCAGCAGCATATTGGTTTCCAAGGAGGTCTGCCATGCCAGGAACACAGGCTATCTGTCTGCAAGAAGGTCTGTCATAACCAGTAACATAGGAGGTCTGCCATAGCCAGGAACACAAGGACATAGGGACAACAGCAGATTTTTTCTAACCATGGACACAGGAGATTTACTCTAACCAGGGACACAGGAGGCCTGTCCTAACCAGAGACAGCACTGCCTGCCTCCCAGTAGACCTGTTCTAACCTAGGTCACACAGTTCTACTTCCATCCATGGAAGCCTGTTCCAATCAGAGACACCCAGGCCAGTTAACACCTGAGACAACTAGATTGTGAAAGGAAAGTACAAGAACATAAGCAACAAAAGCTAATGTAATTTGGCATCATCAGAACCCAGTTTTCCTATCACAGCAAGCACTGGATATCCTAACACACACACAAAGAACAAGATTCTGACCTAAAATGACACCTCATGAAAATGATAGAGGTATTTAAGGAGGCTATAAATAATTCCCTTAAAGAAATACAGGAAAACACAGTCAAACATCTAGAAGCTCTTAAGGAGGAAACAAATCCATTAAATAAATACAGGAAAATACAATCAAACAGGTGAAGGAATTGAACAAAACAGTCCAAGACCTAAAACATGAAATACAAACAATAAAGAAATCACAAGTGGAGGCAACCCTGGAGATGGAAAAATTAGAAAATAAATCAGGACCTACAGATGCAAGCATCACTAACAAAATACAAGAGATGGAAGAGAGAATCTCAGGCATAGAAGAAACCATAGAAGATTGATACATTGGTTAAAGAAGATACAAAGTATAAAAAGTTCATAACCCAAATATCAAGGAAATTTGGGACACAATGAAAAGGCCAAACCTAAGAATAATAGGAATAGAAGAGGATGGAGATTCCCAGTTCAAAGGGCCAGAAAATATTTTCAACATAATTATAGAAAAAAAACTTCCCTAACCTAAAAAAAGAGATGCCCATGAACATCCAAGAAGACTATAGAACACCAAATAGATTGGACCAGAAAAGAAAATCCTACCTCTATAAAATAATTAAAACACTAAGTGTACAGAACAAAGAAAGAATATTAAGAGTGGTAAGGAAAAAGGCCAAGTAACACA
>NW_022196897.1:24828585-24852244 GCF_008632895.1 Mastomys coucha | reverse complement strand
TTAAGAAGGAATGAAATATCTACCTTTTGGTCTTCCTTCTTCTTGAGTTCCTTGTGGAATGTGGGTTGGAGAGATGCTATAGCCAGAAGATCTTGGGTGGGTATCATAGAGACACCAAGAGACTTCAGATGGCAGCCCAGGCTACTATACCCAGCAAAACTCCCAATCACTGTAGATGGAGAAATCAAGATATTTCATGATACAACTAAATTTAAACAATAGATTTCTACTAATCCAGCCCCACAGAGGATACTAGAAGGCAAATTTCAATACAAAGAGTAAACCACACCCAAGAAAACACAAGAAATTAATCATCTCACAACAACCCCAAAAGGAGAGAATCACACACACAAAATATCACCTTTAACAACAAAAATAACTGGAACTAAGAATCATCAGTCTTAATACCTCTCAACATCAATTGATTCAATTTCCTAATAAAAAGACACATGCTAATAGACTGGATATGTAAACAGGATCCATCATTTTGCTGCATACAAGAAACACACTACAGCAACAAAGACAGAGTAAAGTATTGGAAAAAAGTTTTTAAAGCAAATGGTTCCTAGAAACAAGTGGGAGTTGCCATTCTAATACCAATAAAATGTTGGGCTTTCAATCAAAAGCAGTCAAAAGAGATGGGGAAGGACACTTCATACCCATCAAAGGAAAAAATCCAAGATGAAGTCTCAATTCTGAACATCTATGCCCATCCAAATGCAAGGGCATGTACATTTGTAAAAGAAAGTTTACTAAAGCTGAAAACACACATTGAAATTCACACAATAATACTGGGGGAGAATAATACTGCACCTTCACCATTGAACAGCTCATTGAAGCAGAACTAAACAGAGAAACAGTGCAGCTAACAGAGTTGTTGACCAAATGGATTTAGCAGATATCTACAGAATATTTCACATCCAAAAGAAAAGAATATACATCCTTTTCAGCACCTCACAGATTGTTCTTCAAAACTGACCATATAATCAGACACACACACACACACACACACACACACACACACATACACACACACACACACACATACAAAGCCTCAACAGATACAAGAAGATTAAAATAATCCCATGTGTTCTGTCAGATCATCATGGACTAAGGGTGGACTTCAATAACAGCAAAAGCAACAGAAATCCCATATACCCATGGAAACTGAACAACTCTTTACTCAGTGATAACTTGGCCAGGGAAGAAATAATGAAAAATTTAAGACTTTCTAGAATTCAATGGAAATGAAGGTAGAGTTTAACCAAACTTACAGGGCTCACTGAAAGCAGTGTTATGAGGAAAATTTATAATATTGAGTCACCTCATAAAGAAATAGGAAAAATCATATGCCAACAACTTAATAGCACAATTGAAATCTCTAGAACAAAAAGAAAAAAGCACACCCAAGAGGAGTGGATAGCAGAAAATAGCCAAATACATGGCTGAAGTCAACCAATTAGTTCCACCTAGAGCTTCCTCACAGATATAGTCACCAAACTCTGACAATATTGTGGATGCTAAGAAATGCTTGCTGAAAGGAGCCCGGTATAGCTGTCTCCTGAGAGGCACTGCCAGAGCCTGATAAGTACAGAGTCAGATGCTTGCATCCAATCATTGCACTGAGTGTAGGGTCCCCAATGGAGGAGTTAGAGAAAGGACAGAAGGAGCTGAAGAGGTTTGCAAACCCATAGGAAGAACAACAATATCAGCCAACCAGACCCTCCAGAGCTCCCAGGGACTAAGCCATGAACCAAGGAGTACACATGGTGGGACCCATGGCTCCAGCTGCATGTGTAGCAGAGGATGGCCTTGTCATTGGCATCAATGGGAAGAGAGTTCCTTGGTCTTATGAAGGCTCAATAGATGCCCCGTGTAGGAGAATCAAGGGTAGGGAGGCAGGAATAGGTGGGTGGGTGGAGGAACACCCTCATAGAAGCAGGGGGAGGGAGAATGGGATAGGGGGTTTCCAGGTGGGGGGGGAACCGGGTAAGGGGATAAACCTTGAAATGTAAATAAATTTTTAAAAAAAATTAAAAAAGGAACAAAGATAATGATACAAAAAAAAATGAAAAAAACCAACAGCTGCATCTTTGAGAACATAAACAAGATAGATGGTTTAATATATGGAAATTCATCACCTTAATTTATTACATAAACAAACTCAAAGGGAAAAAAACACATGATAATCTCATTAGATGCTGAAAAAGCCTTTGACAAAATACAAAACCAGTTTATGGTAAAAATCTTTGAAAGATCAGGAACTCAAGGCTCATACCTAAATACCATAAAAGCAATATACAGCAAACTAATAGCCAACATCAAACTAAATGGAGACAAACTTGAAGCAATCCTACTAAAATTAGGGACAAGACAAGGCTGCCCACTCTCTTCCTATCTATTCAATAGAGTACTTGAAGCTCTAGCCAGAACAATTAGACAAAAAAGAGGGTCAAAGGAATACAAATTGGAAAGGAAAAAGTCAAGATGTCACTATTTGTGGAAATGGATAGTATATATAAGTGGTCCTAAAAATTCTACCCGAGAACTCCTAAACATGATAAACAACTTGAGCAATGTGGCTGGATATAAAATTAATTCAAACAAATCAGTAGCCTCCTTTACTCAAAGGATAATTGGGCTGAGAAAGAAATCACAGAAACAACATCCTTTACAATAGTCACAAATAATATAAAGTATCTTGGTGCGAATCTAATCAAACAAGTGAAAGATTTGTATGCCAAGAATTTCAAGTCTCTGAAGAAAGAAATCTTTTTTTTTTTGATTTTTTTAATTAGATATTTTCTTTATTTACATGTCATATGATTTCTCCTTTCCTAGTTTCCCCTCCAAAAACAAACAAACAAACCCCGTTGCCTCTCCCCTCCCCATGCTTGCCACCCCACCCTCTCCCACTTATTGGCCCTGGCATTCCTCTACACTGGGGCACAGAACTGAAGAAAGAAATCTAAGAAGACATCAGAAGATGGAAAGATTTCTCATGCTCATGGATTGGCAGGATTAATATAGTTAAAATGGTCATCTTGCTGAAAGCAATCTACAGATTCAATGCAATCCCCATCAAAATTCCAACTCAATTCTTCACAGAGTTGGAAAGAACAATTTGCAAATTCACAGGCGCACAGTCATCCATTGGACTGAGCACAGGGTCCCCAATGAAGGAGCTAGAGAAAGGATCCAAGGAGCTGAAGGGTTTTCAGCCCCATAGGATGAACAACAATATGAACTAACCAGTACCCTCAAGAGCTCCCAGGGATTAAATCACCAACCAAAGAGTGCACAGGGTGGGACTCATGGCTCCAGCAGCATATGTATAGCAGAGGATGGCCTAGTCGGTCTTCAGTGGGAGGAGAGGCCCTTGGTCCTGTGAAGGTTCTATGCTCCAGAGTAGGGGAAGGCCAGGCCCAAGAGGTGGGAGAGGGTGGGGTGGTGAGCAGGGGGAGGCGAGAAGGGGGAGGGAGGGAACAGGGTTTTTTTCCTTTCTTGTTCTTTCTTTTTTTTTTTTCTTTTGAGGGGAAACTGGGAGAGAAGATATTATTTGACATGTAAATAAAGAAAATATCTAATAAAAATAAAATAATTTAATAAAAACATTTTCTATTCCATGAGTTCCTCTTCTCTGTTTTCATATTACCATGTTATCTCCCCTCCCTTAATGCATTCTGTATCCCAAATGACCCCTTTCTTGTTTCCTTAATGTACAAGTACAAGATTAAGGACAAAAGTTGAGAGATTTGAAGCTAGGATCAACACATATGGTAAAGAACATATGATTTTTCTCACCCAACCTGCTGCTTCTTTTTAAAAACTCATTTAAATCGTGTCATTTGAGGATGATATTTCTAAGCTAAATAAGCAAAATAGATTGAGCACAGAAAAGGTTTGGAGTTTGGAGAGAAGAGTAAATGCCAGTTTTGAGGGAAATAGTAATTGTCAGAATTCTCTTGTTGCTCTCTCACAAATCTCATACCTAGTTCCTAATTCATCTGAGTTATATTATTTGGATTTAAAAAATATGTAATTATAAGAAAAACATATTATGAAAAATGATGAACAGGGAATCAGCTTCCCCTTGGATTACTCCCTTCCCTACTGTTGATAGCTTATAAAGACTAAATTGGTGTCCCCCAAAGGGTGCACTTTCCCTGAAGACCCAATGTTTTTCACAAGTTTTATGGATTTTACTCAGTGGTGTGGTAGAATCTAAGCATAAGGAAGGAGAATGATCAGGCCTGTGAGTTACACCATCATCAGATATAGGAAGGTACAAGTGCTTAACACATTCTAATTAGTGTTTTTCTTCTAAACACAACTGGAGCCTCCTGGGGGTTAGGAGAGTCCCAGTGAGGGCTCATGGATATAAGCCTGCTTGGTTGTGATGAGCTATCCAACTGAAAGCTTTTATGGGAAATGATAAAAGAAGATCCTTAGTGGATAAGGGAAGGGTGACTCAGCCTACACTCCTAACTCTATAAACTCCCAAAATGATATGAGATGAACATTATGTCCTGTTCCAAGGTAAATTGAAAGGGGACAGAAAATAGAAAAATAAGGACACTAGCACCAAGAAGATCAAAGAGAGCTGAAATCTAAGATAAAATATTATAGTCAATAAAAGAGACAGGATGAAAGATTGCTAATTATAATATAAATATATTTTTAACTGAAAAATAAGTGCCAAGATGGGCAAAGTTATGGAGTTCAGGAGGGTATGGAAAAATGTGCCGAAGATCTAAGATGCTGGAACATGTGACAGAAAATCTAATTTATTTTGTGAGATTTTGGAAGATCTATTTTGACATGATAAAAAGAAAAAGGGAGAAAAAAGAAATACATTTAAACACTACATAATCAGCACTTTTTCTTCCTCATTGTGAGACTGTGAGTGGAATGAGAACAGGATTTATATGAGTAAGTCTCTAAGGAGGATATATTTTTAACATTTAGACATTGATAAGGTAATAAAAAGGAGCAGCATGTCATCTGAAGTTTTGTTTTTTTGTTTTTTTGTTTTTTGTTTTTAGAACAGCACAGTGAAGAATAATCAGGGTTTGGCTGGAAATGCCAGCTCTCAGTCCTTCATGTCTCACAATATCCCTGAAATACCACCCAGGAGCTGACAGACTAGAGGTGGCCATATATTTGTTTTCAAGCATTCCTTACCTCTCCTGGATTTCAGTTAAATTTACTAATCTGAAAAGTTCCTGCACTGCCAGCTTGGTATTGCGTCACCTCTTCTAAAGAACATCTTTTTGTCTTTTCTTTGCCCCAGCATGTTTGATAGTTACAAGTTGTTTGACCTGCTCACAGTCTGCTCACAGACTGATGGGAGTGTAATTGAAATGGGGGAAGAGAAAAGGAGCATAGATGAGTTCTTGAAAAACTCAACAAAATCACAACTCTTGTTTGTTACTCTTCTTGAAGATGAATGACTGAAAAGTATAACTATGGCTTACATGAAAGACAATGGGGTTGCATTACTATATTGTTATATTTATGAAAGAGAAATAGCAGACTTCTTCACCATTTCTTGTACACTATTGTCTTTCACAAAGACAAGGTCACATTCATTTCTACATGTATGTTGATATCTTAATTTGACTGGACTTTGAAGAAGTAGTAACATATTAAGCACGTAAGAATTTTAATTGAACACATTTCATGCAGATACAGAAAGAAATGAAGGCAAAGGAATAAACATTGGAAATTGTAAGTCTTCTCTATCTTTGCAGCTCTCTTCTGATTTGCAGATTTCATTATTAACTAAAGGTGGTCTGACAACATGTGAATGAGAAGATGTGAGAATGACAAAATCCAGCCAAATGAATAGGGATGTGCTTCAGGAAGATGTGACAAGTGCTGAGGAAAGCTGCAGCCCAATGAAGCAAAGCCTTTGTGGTAAATACTGTTCAAACATCCATCTACTATCTGAGATTCTAAAGGACAATTTTAAAAGTGTTAAAAGACATATGCCAGGAATAATAGACTTGAATATCTAATTGTTTTGTGACTGACTGTATGTAGTAGAGACAGTCCCCTTAACGAATCAGCTGTAGCTGAGGTAGTTTTGATGCTGTGTTTAGTTCCTCTGCCACTGTAGATATTTCATCAAAGTGATAACAAAGGGAAAACTGTCTTGATAAGAAAGAGAGATCATTAGCAAGTGTGCCATTTTAGTGGAATCTTAAGAGACAAAGTAACAAAGAGATCACATCTTATGCTACCAGGAAGGTCTGCAGTGGAGGCGAACAATAGCCTTCTTGAGATGGTATACCAGAGGTAACCAACTCAGGACAAGGATGAGGGAAAGAAAGGGTGAAAGGTTTAGACAAAGTAGAGGGGTGTGGAGCAAAGTAAATATCTTCCAACATGACCATACAAGCCATTCTGCATACATCCTCTTTATCTTGAAGCTCAGGCCATGGTAGCCTATTCTTTTATTCCAGGGAAAATTTGAAAAATATTATGTAGTAAGGGCAAGTTACAGTTATTAATTTAGTTGTCATGTCTCAGAGGAAATCCCCTGTTTTTATTTTGTATGAGTAGCTTATAAACACACTTTTCTATATTTTCAGAGAGTAAGCTTTCATATTCTTGGGAGAGAGTTGCAGGGATTAATATTTGCATGAGCAATTGATACCAGTATTGAGAACAAGCAACATGGTGACACTCATACATATGCATATACCCACTCACACATACTCATACACATACATACGTAATATAAAAAACAAATAACTCAGTGAAGAAAAAGCTTCAATCACATTATAAGAGATAATATAAAAATGTTTAGGGAATTTCACTCACACACAATGTGCAAAGCATTGTATTGAGAAAGTACAATATAGATTTCAAAGGACAATAATATATGACTGCAAGAATAGAATCAATATGAGTTGTGAGTTACTGTGAATACAATCTATTTTATGAACCTGAAAGAAAGTAAGATGGAAAACCTAAGAAAAAGGAGTCTAATCAAGAAGTCTAAAGTCCAAGTACTAATACTTGTGAAAAATGACAGGGAGAAAAATGTGTACTGTAAGATGTAGCTTTTGTGTGAGTTCTAAGAAAGAATGCAGGTCTATATGCTAGTGAAGCAATGACTTCCCATTGAGCCATCTCTCTACTTTCAAGTTCAAGAACCTGTGAGAAGTATTTTAACAAATAAAGCCAGGCTTCATATTAAAAACTTTGAGCTTGGTTTCATGGTGTACACCTTTAATTCCAACACTCAGGAGGTAGAAGCAGGTTTATCCCTGTAAATTACATGACAGTCTGCTCTACAGAGTGAATTCCATGACAGCCAGGGCTACATACTGAGACCTTGTTTAATCCCCCACCCCAAATTCTTTTATTCGTTCATCACAGAGACAATGAAAACATGTACATGAAGTAGTATCTTTATGAAATGCAGGGATGGCAGGAATGAAAGTCTAAATAAAAAATACTAGAAAGGAACAAAGAAAATTAAAGGGAGTCACACAGGCCATCACACAATGATCTTCTCATTTAAGATAAGAAATAAATATGTTTTCATCCATCAGGTATACATAGATTTAAAATGAAAATATTCTTTTGTTTGTTTGTTTGTTTGTTTTTGAGACAGGGTTTCTCTATGTAGCCATGGCTGTCCTGGAACTCACTCTGTAGGCCAGGCTGGCTTTGAACTCAGAAATCCGCCTGCCTCTGCCTCCCAAGTGCTGGGATTAAAGTCATGCACCATCACTGCCTGGCTGAAAATATTCTTGACTTGCAAAGACTGGGAATGCTGGCTGCATGTAATTTTGTTATTTGGTAATTTATTCAATACACACAGAAAAGTTGATGAAAATCAGGAACTAAAATAGCTATCAAAACTTGGAAAAGAAAGAAAGATGGGTGATGCACTGAAGAGAAAGGGGTTTCATATTTTGTAGTAAAAGGCCATGCAAACACATGTATATTTTACCATAGTATATTCAGAGACATAGAAGTATTGAGCTGAAATATGTAACTGAAACTACATGAAGGTAAAAAAGTTTAGGGCAATGACTATCCTTTTTATTACACATGGTAGTATAGTTACATCCTATTATTATTTTGTGTGGTTTACATTCATGTAAGTAGGTATCTGTGTGAGTGGATGTAGGATTAGATCAATCACTTCCACCCTCTTCCTGGGTAAATTTAGTTGCCTTAAAAGAACACCATTACTAAAAGAACAAAAGTACTTTTATTGGTGCTTAAGGATAAGAATAAATCCTCAATCCAATGACTGATTCACTTAAGGTGAAGAATCTCAGATGTGCTTGAGCCTTGGCATTGTTCTCTTTTCTAACCCTGATCTTTCCTCTTTACAGGTGATGTGAATGATAACTTATGGCTACTAAAAACAAGACAGAAATGACTGAATTAGTGTTGTTGGGACTGTCCAGTAGGCCAGAGATGCAGCCAGTTATATTTGGAGTTGTCCTTATCATGTACCTTATGGCAGTTTTGGGCAATACCCTACTAGTACTTGTTGCTTGTTCAGACCCCAAGCTTCAGACCCCCATGTACTTCCTTCTCAGCCAGCTTTCCTTGATTGACATATCTCTAACAACCATCACTGTTCCTCAAATGCTGGTGCACACACTCTCTGTGGATCGAAGCATTTCCTATAACTGTTGCATGACACAATTATTTTTCTTTATGGCAGTGGGCAGCATGGAAGGCCACTTACTGGCTGCCATGGCATATGACCACTATGTTGCCATCTGTGCTCCTCTAAGATACTCTGCCATTGTCAGCCATAGCCTCTGTCTGAGAATAACACTGACCTCATGGGTGGTAGTCAGCCTTAATAGTCTCCTGTACAGTTTGTCGGTCACTCGTTTAACCTTCTGTGGCAACAAGGTCACCCACTTCTTCTGTGACATCACTCCTCTCCTGAAGCTCTCCTGTACTCGACCAGTGGTCAACGAAATGTTAATCTTCACTGAGGGTGTAGCTGTGGTGGGCAGTCCCTTCTTCTTCATTTGGTGTTCTTATGTTCGAATAGGTATTGCCTTGGCCCACATGCACTCCTTTGCTGCCTTGAGAAAAGCTCTGTCTACCTGTAGCTCCCATATTCTGGTTGTCCTGCTCCTTTTTGGCTCTTTGGCTAGAATGTACCTTAAGCCATCGTCCAGCTATGACTTAGACCAAGATCGCCAGGTTGCCATCTTCTACACACTCATCTCCCCTATGTTAAATCCACTAATCTGCAGCCTTAGGAACCAAGATGTTAAAGGAGCTCTGTGGAGGCTTTTTAGGAAACTCCATACTTCAGCCTGGCTCTCAGACAAACAAAGAATGAGAAATAAATTCAGGAGAACCAAGGGTTAATTTGAGACCACTTCAAAGAGCTGGGGTATACACTTAATAAAGGATATGAGTCATATTTCTGTAGAATAATCTTTGCTGTCAGCTTTCTCATTATTATATTATAAAGAAAATGAATTCATGAATAAATGATTCTGGGCCCTTTTCTCATTTGAATTGTCAAGATATTTTCAGATCACTAAACCTAAATGTTTTTAAATATGAACGATGTAAAAAGCAAAGTCATAGCATGGCAGGTTGGATTAAAGATATTTGATAATTTTAGTGACATTGGGTTATATACTGCCTGATAGATATAATATTATTTAGAAGAATGAATTTTAAAAAGACATTATATAATTGATTAAACCTCTCTAAAATTTGCAAATTTACAATCATCAACTTCAATAGTATCTAAATTCCTAAGGATAATTTCAATGCCTTTTGTGCTTGAACATTTTATCTTTCAGTGTACCATACAATAAGTCTCTAATAACAGAAATTGAATAAGGTAGTTCACAGTAGCTCTGATACCAGGAGGAGATGGTCAGGTTTGGATTTTATGGCTCATAAAACTGTTTAGACAGTTATTATTTTAGGTTGTCATACTTGAGGGAAAATAATAAAGTGAGAATGATGCTGGGTATAATAAAGTTTTTCCTTAAATATCAATGGAAGAATAAGAGGCAGTGAGGTTTTGTAGGTTTGTTTGTGAGGCAAAATTTTGATGATTTTTTTATATAATATAAATTTTGTGATATATATTAGATATCAAAGTAATTATGTTTCATGTTGATAATTATGATGAAGTTACATCTGGATATAGATCTACAGAGGAAACAAAATGCATGTAATATGTAAACTTGATAAACTTCTAGTATATTAGTGTAGAAGAGAAGAGAATTATATGAGAGCCTAAGTAGGTGGCAATGACAAAATTTTAAAATCTTGGAGTTCAAAAGCAAAAATTTTGAGATGTGGTCATTAGTAAGAAACAATCAAGTTTATTATATCAGTATCTTAGAGAACAACATCTAGAGAAAGGAATAAGTATTCTTTATCTCAAATGCAGTTGACAAGGCATTTTTGAGAACAAAAAATATTAGATTTAGAAAGATGTAGGTTACTGGAAAGTTTGGTAAAGAGCACTCAAGTATTGGGGAAATTTTTATTGAAGCTATTTTATGATAAATTGTAAGTGCAAGATATGAAATTTGTGACCATGAACATTTTGTACATGTCTCAGTTTACATCTGTGAAGAGATATCATGCCCACAACAACTCTTATAAGGGAAAAAAATAATTGGGGTTGGCTTACAGTTCAGAGTTTAGTGTATTATCATCATGAAAGGAAGATTGACAGTATGTAGGCAGACATGGCACTGGAGTGGTAGCTGAGAGTTCTGTACATGGATCTACATGTGGTAGGAAGTGAAAGTGACTCACTGACCCTAACCCTAACCCTAACCCTAACCCTAACCCTAACCCTAGCCCTAACCCTAACCCTAGGTCACTGACCAGGCTTTAACTTTTGAGACTTCAAAGTACACCTCCTCCAACAAAGCCACACCTACTCCAAGGCAATACATCCAAATAGTGGCATTCCTTATGGGCCAATGAGAGCCATCTGTATTCAAAATACTACATTCCACTCCCCATTCCCCATAGACTTATAGCCATATAATGCAAAATGAATTTAGTCCAACTCCAACAGTCTTCATAATCTAGAGCAGTATCAAACTTGTTTTAAAGTCCAGAGTTCAAAGTGTCTCTTAAGATTCAGCTATATGTGGTCTCTCTTAACTATAACCCCTGTAAAATCATAATGATAAAAGCAGATCCCTTAATTCCAGCATATATTGGCACAGGATATACACTATTGTTCCAGAGTGGGGATGGAGCATAGTCAGGAAAAAAATGGACCAAAGCAAGACCAAAACCCAGCTGGCAAAGTCCAAACTCTGCAGTTGCAGGTTTGATGTCAAAATGATTTTCAGATTTCCAACTTTCTTTCAGCCATGTTACTGCAACACACTTCTTTCTCCTGGGCTGGTTCCACTACCTGTTGCATCTTGCCTCTGCCTGTATCACATGACTCTGGCATCTTCATCCTCTTAGGTTCTCCAAGGCAATCCAGGCTTTACCTTCACAGTTTCATATAGTGACCTCTCTAGACCTTCATTCAGGAACAGTCCTGACACTTGCCTGGCCTCTCCAACTTTCTTTACTCATGGAGGGAGAGTATATAACCCCCCCTTTCTATCCTTGACTCTAAACTCTGAACCTCATGACAGAAGCTGCCAATATCTGCTGCTTGACTGGTGCTGGGATATGGTTCCTTCATTAACTTAAATTTTTACCAGAATTCTGTTCTTGGTGGTTTACTTCACTGTCTAAGCTTGGCTGTCCTAGTATGGACTCTGTAGACCATGCTGGTCTCAAATTTAGAGACTGAGTGCTGGGATTAAAGGTGTGTATCACCACACCCAGCCACAGTTTTACTTCAATTACTTTTCAAAGTTGGAAGTTTATTTGGATGGATGCCATTCAGTTTCTGTCTCCCTTCATGTAGTAGTGCAATTGTCCTTGGATTGATACTGGTAGATGTAAGACAGAAACAACCAAGAGTTGAAGAGACCTCAGGTGTCAGTCATTGGGATAGGAACAGACTCATGGGAAACAATTTCAGACAGACAGCTCACTTAATTGTGGAAACAAAGACTACTTATACTTTTAGGAACATGGTAGAAGTTTTTGGTGTGAATGCACAACATTGTCCATGGCCTAGGTGCTAAGCGTGCCTCATTTGAATTAGGAGGAACTCCTGGTGCTGCCATACATGACCTTATTTGAGGAGAGGAAGTTTAACTTGGCTACTGGGATGTATGAACTCTTCTGGGGAGCAAACATGAGGGTGTAGGCCTGTGGGCAGAGAAGAACAATCCTGCTTTTGCCAATCTTAGGCTGAGAATTCCAAGGTTTGGGAATGTTTTACCTTGTGTTTGCTGCAGGCTGTTTCCCTCTCCATCCCACAGCTCCTAAGCCCCAGATCTTTGCATTTGCATTATATAAGGAGAAGTTATCATAGTCATCCTTTAGATTGGGAATAGTTTGGTACTGAATCAAAACCTGGATGGTAGTTACTTTGACAATGTTGTTTACTTGCTATTTTAGAAATTGGATAAAACATGGTGCCAGCATGGAGCTAAGGAAAAGAAGCAGCCATGTAGGGGATGGGTCTGACACTAAAGTCCTGTTCTCTAATTGTTTCTTTATCTATCAATAAAGATGTTAGGAGCAAATGAGTTCGGTCAAATAGGCTGGACTTCCAGTTCTCTGTAGGCAAGATGCAGGGGAGAAGAAAGAAGTGTTTTCCATGCTTTTAAGGGAGAAAAGTCAACCAGTCATGTGAGATCTTGGGTAGAGCAGATAAATGATCTAAACAGCCCCATAACCCCTAAAGAAATATAAGCAGTCATTAATAGTCTCCTAACCAAAAAAAGCTCAGGGCCAGATTGGTTTAGTGGAGAATTCTATCAGATCTTTAAGGAAGATCTAATACCAATACTCTTCAAACTACTCCGTAAAATAGAAACAGAAGATATACTACCCAATTCATTCTCTGAAACCACAATTATGCTTTTTCCTAAGCCACATAAAGACCAAAGAAAGAAAGAGAACTTCAGACCAATCTCCCTTATGAACATCGATGCAAAAAACCTCAATAAAATTCATGACAACTGAATTCAAGAAGACATCAAAACAATCATTCACCATGGTCAAGTAGGCTTCATCCCAGGGGTGCAGGAGTTGATCAATATATGGAAATCCATCAGCATAATACACCATATAAGCAAACTCAAAGAAAAAAACCACACAATCATTTTGTTAGATGCTGAAAAAGAATTTGACAAAATTCAGCACCCTTTCATGTTAAAAGTCTTGAAAACATCAGGAATTCAAGGCCCTTACCTAAAGATAGTAAAAGCAATATACAGCAAACCAGTAGCCAACATAAAACTGAATGAAGAGAAACTTGAAGCAATTCTATTAAAATCAGGGACTGGACAAGGCTGTCCACTCTGTCCCTATCTATTTAACATAGAACTTGAAGTTCTAGCTAGGGCAATTGGATATCAAAAGGAGGTCAGAGGGATACATATTAGAAAGGAAAAGTCAAAACATCACTATTTGCAGATGATATGATTGTATACTTAAGTGACCCCAAAAATTCCACTAGAGAACTCCTAAAGCTGATAAACAATTCCAGTGAAGTTGCTGGATATAAAATCAACTCAAACAAATTAGTAGCCTTCCTCTACTCAAACTATTAACAGGCTGAGGAAGAAATTAGGTAGCTGACACCCTTTATAATAGTCACAAGTAATATTACATACCTTGGTGTGACTCTAACCAAGCAAGTGAAAGATCTGTATGATAAGAACTTCAAGTCTCTGAAGAAAGAAATTGAAGACCTCAGAAGATGGAAAGATCTCCCATGCTCATGGATTGATAGGATTAATATAGTAAAAATGACCATCTTGCTGAAAGCAATCTACAGATTCAAAGCAATGTCCATTAAAATTCAAAATCAATTCTTCACAGAGTTAAAAATAGAAATTTGCAAATTCACTTGGAATAACAACAACAACAACAAAATCCAGGATACCAAAAACTATTCTCAACAATAAAAGAACTTCTGGTGGAATCACCATCCCCGATTTCAAGTTGTATTACAGAGCAATTATAATAAAAACTGCATGATATTGGTACAGAGACAGGAAGGAAGATCAATGGAATAGAATTGAAGACCCCAAAATGAGCCCACACACATATGGTCACTTGATCTTTGACAAAGGAGCTAAAACCATTCATTGGAAAAAAGACAGCATTTTTAACAAATGGTGCTGACTCAGCTGGCAGTCAACATGTAGAAAAATGCAAATTGACCTATTCTTACCTCCTTGTACAAAGCTCAAGTCCAAGTGTATCAAGGACCTCCACATAAAACCAAAAACACTGAAACTTATAGAGGAAATAGTAGGGAAGAGCTGCGAGCACATGGGTATAGGGGAAAAATTCCTGAACAGAACACCAATGGCTTATGCTGTAAGATCAAGAATTGACAAATGGGACTTCATACAATTGCAAAGCTTCTGTAAGGCAAAGGACACTGTCAATGGGACAAAAGCCAGCCAACAGATTGAGAAAAAATTTTACCCATCCTACATCTGATAGAGGGCTAATATCCAATAAATGCAAAGAACTCAGGAAGTTAGACTTCAGAGAACCAAATAACCCTATTAAAAATGGGGCACAGAGCTAAACAAAGAATTTTCAACTGAGGAATATTGAATGGCCAAGAAGCTTCTTAAGAAATGTTCACATCCTTAGTCATCAGGGAAATGCAAATCAAAAAACTCATGAGATTTCACCTCGCATCAGTCAGAATGGCTAAAATTAAAAACTCATGTGAAAGTAGATGCTGGTGAGATTGTGGAGAAAGAGGAACACTCCTTCATTGCTGGTAGGATTCCAAGCTGGTACAACCACTCTGGAAATCAGTTTGGCGGTTCCTCAGAAAATTGGACATAGTACTACCTGAGGACCCAGCTATACCATTCCTGGACATATACCCAGAAGATGCTCCAACATGTAATAAGGAAACATGCTCCATTGTGTTTGTATCTGCCTTATTTCTAATAGCCAGAAGCTGGAAACAATGTAAATGTCCTTCAACAGAGGGATGGATACAGAAAATTTTGTACATTTACACAATGGAGTACTACTCAGCTATTAAAAACACTGAATTCATGAAGTTCTTAGGCTAATAGATAGAACCTGAAAATGTCATCCTGAGTGAGGTAACCCAATCATAAAAGAACACACATGGTATGCACTCACTGATAAGCAGATAGTAGCCCAAAGGCTCCAAATAAGCAAGATACAATTCACAGACCACATGAAAATCAATAAGAAGGAAGACCAATGTGTGGGTGCTTCTGTCCTTCTTAGAAGGAGAACCAAATACTCACAGCAGCAAATATAGAAATAAAGTGTAGAGCAGAGACTGAAGGAAAGGCCACCCAGATACTATGCCATCTGGGATTCATCCCATATACAGTTACCAAACCCAGACACTATTGTGGATGCCAAGAAAAGCATGCTGAAAGGAGCCTGATAAGGCTGTCATCTGAAAGGCTCTGCCTTTCATACACAAATGTTCCTTACAAATACAGAGGCGGATGTTTGCAGCCAACCATTGGACTAATTGTGGGGTCCCTAATAGAGCAGTTAGAGAAAGGACTAAAGGCATTGAAGGAGTTTGCCACCCCATAAGAAGAACAACAATATCAACTATCACCCCCCTGCCAGAACTCCCAGGGACTAAGCCATCAACAAAGGAGTACACATGTCTCCAGCTGCATATGTAGCAGAGGATGGCCTTGTCAGGCATCATTGGAGGAGAGGTTCTTGGTCCTATGAAGGCTTAATAGATGCCCCAGTGTAGGGAAATCAAGGGTGGGGAGGTGGGAATGGGTGGTGTGTGGGTGGAGGAACACCCTTAAAGGGGGAAGGAGGATGTGATGGGGTTTTTCCGGGAGGGAGGGAAACTGGGAAGGGGGATAACTTATGAAATGTAAATAAAGAAAATATCCAATTAAAAAATAAAAAGAGAGGAGTGATGGGACAACTCTCTGAATTGAATAATGTGGGATTCATCCCTGGAGGAGTAGTACATTACTGCCATAGCTCCCCTCTTTCCTCCATCAGTAAATACTTAGGTGGTCTTGGTGATGGACTTCTTTACAAAGCCATAGAGGGTTAGCTACTACAACAGAGGTAGGGTAGAAATCCATCTTTAGTTAATGCTATGATTTCAAATTTGTCCCAAGAATAACAAAGTGGATGTGATTTCTGAGTAGCTATTGAACATCAGAGAGAGAGAATAGGCATAACAAGGACATCTGTGTCTTTTCCTGAGGTTTAGAGAGCTCTGTCCCTGCCATTTCTAATTATAGTAGTGAGTGCAATGGTGCACTGCCCATCAGGGTGTGGAGCCATTTCAGAACTCCTTGGAGCTGATACAGAGCTCCAATGAGGGTAGGGAAGTTAAAAAATCAGAAGCTGGACTGGCATTGTTGGCTCATATCTAGCATGTGCCATATCTTTTAGGCTGCATTAATGGAGCCTAAAATCTCAACTGCCTCAGAAGGGAGAGCTCTCCAGGAGGAGGGGCTTTTAGCTCTGTTTAGGAGATAAAAAAGGCACTAGGATAATGGCCGTAAGGGAAAGCCATGGTCAAAGCCAATTAAGGTTTCTCAAAAATCTTTGGAGGGAGGTGATGGTTATATCTTGAGGGAAGGTTAAGTAAGAGTGAGTTTAAGTGGGCATATTGAGATGAGGGAAATTTCCATCCCCAAGAATGTGATGGACAGATAAGTTGTATTTTGTGTTTAAATCCTAGGGAGGATGGGGAAGATATTAATTGATCCTTAGGTTGGAGGGGTATGTGAAAAAGTTCCTCCACACCAAGATATCATTCAGATAATGATAAATGTGAAGACTTTTGTCAAGTAGGGTCTTAATGTTGTGGCATTGACCTCTTAACAGATGGTGGAACTGTTTGTCATCCTTTGGGGGAGGATCATCCACTCATACCATAAGGCCAGCCTAGAGTTGTTAGTGGGGTTATTGGGAACACAAAGTATTGGCAATCATGGTGGTAAAGAGGGATAGAGGAAAAGCGGCCTTTAATGTCTACTGTTAGAAGAGGGACATTGGCAATAATGGTGGAAATGGGTGGTATCTCACTGTGGGGGACACCCAAACCTGCATGGTCTTGTTAATTGTTCTTAAATCTTACCAGTCTCCATACCCCTGAGATCCTCTTTTTTTTTTAATAGCAAGCACATAGGTGTTTCATGGATTGTAGGAAGGGCAAATTGGTAAAGCTAGTGATATTTTGTTTTTGTTCTTTGTTTTTTTTTTTTTTTTTTTTTTTTTTTTTTTTTTTTTTGTCTTCTGTGTGAGTACTTTAAGTTTCTTCCATGATAAAGACAACTGTTTAATCTAGATAGGCTCATTGGAGAGCCAACTGAAGCAAGGGGTTCTATATTTAACAGCAGGTTTTAGAATTGGGGGTAACATGAGGGAGGGTCTTAAAACTTTTATGAGAATAATTATTACAGGTATTATTATTTACCCTACTGTCTTAGTTAGGGTTTTATTGCTGTGAAGAGACATCATGATCATAGCAACTCTTACAGAAGAAAGCACTTAATTGGGACTGGCTTAGAGTTTCAGAGGTTCAGTTCATTATCACCATGGTAGGAAGCATGGCAGCCTACAGTCAGACATGGAGCTGGAGAAGAGTTGAGAGTTCTACACCTTTTTTTATTAGATATTTTCTTTATTTACATTTCAAATGTTATCCCCTTTTCCTGGTTTCCCTCTGAAAACCTCCTCCTCTCTCCCCCTCCCCCAGCTCACCAACCCGCCCATTTCCCATTCCTGGTCCTGGCATTTCCCTACACTGGGGCATTGAGCCTTCACAGGATCAAGGGCCTCTCTTCCCACTGATGACCGATTAGGCCATCCTCTGCTATACATATGCTGCTGGAGCCATGAGTCCCACCCTGTGCACTCTTTGGTTGGTGGTTTAATCCCTGGGAGCTCTTGAGGGTACTAGTTAGTTCATATTGCTCTTCATCCTATGCGGCTCCAAACCCCTTCAACTCTGTGGGCCCTTTCTCTAGCTCCTACATTGGGGACACTGTGTTCAGTCCAATGGTTGGCTGAGAGCATCCACCTCTGTATTTGTCAGGCACTAATAGAGCCTCTCAGGAGACAGCTATAAAGGCAACCAGAAGGAGATTATCTTCCACAGTCAGCAAGTAGGAGTCTCTTTTCAGCCCTGGGCAGAACCTGAGCATAGGAGACCTTAAAGCCTATCTACACTGTGCCACTTCCTCTAACATGGAAACCCTCCTCAAATAAGGTCAAACCTCCTATTAGTGCCATGCATTTAAGCACATGAATTTATGGGGTCAAACATTTTTTAAACCACCGCACCTACTGTATTTTTTGGTGACTAGTTAGAGTAATGTTCAGAGCCTCCTGGACATCTCTTTATAGAAGATTGGTGGCAATGTTAGCCACATGAAGGCATATTATGCTCAGCGACCCTCCCATGTCCTGGCATTTTAGGCTTGTTTGGTGATAAAAACTTGCGAGCAACTTCCTATGTTTTGAAACTGAGGCCTGGGAATTAGGTTCCAGTCTTGTGGGACTCTTGTTGTCTTAAAATTGTTTTTTTCTGTTCTAGTATCAATGAGTTATATCAATGGTTTGTTACCTATTGTATGGTTGTCTTCGGGTGGAAGCCTTCTGAGATGCTGGAAGCTCATAAAGTGTCAGCTGGCACAGCTTTCCTTGTTATTGTTGGTGTTGAGAGCTTTCCTGTTTAGTTTAAGTGCTCCAGTGGCTTGACATCCTTGTCACAATGGGAGCAACAATCTTTCCTCCAATGGGAGCCCATACAACATCAGGGACAAACTATCTAGGAGAGTGGGATTTCTGGTAGAGGGGGCCCCCTTAGGGCACTTCCCTTTCTAGTGTTCCTTTTCACCACATATAAAACAAGCCACTTCTGTTTTTATCACTTCTGTAAAGTCCTGGAGGATGGAAGCAGCCCCAGTATGCTGCCCTAATATGATGAGTGGCACTACAATCCATTTATCATAGTATTTATCTTTGAGGCATTGAAGGTAACCCTGCACTCAGAATTCATACTCTCCCAAATTATGTTTTTAAGAATGTCTTTGGCTGCAATGTTGGGAATTTTTCTTTAATTTTGAAAATAAGATGAGAGAGAGAGAGAGAGAGAGAGAGAGAGAGAGAGAGAGAGAGAGAGAGAGAGAGAGAGAGAGAGAGAGAGAGACTTTTTTCCATGTCAGTAGTCAAGATTTTCAGGTTTCCTCTGATCAAATCTAATCTTAAATAATTTTGAAGGAATCCACAGCTTTTCATTTCCTGTTGAAACAAGAGTGTATCTATTTGCCAATGCAACACATTTTCTGACTTCCATTCTGAAGCTAACATATTTTTAAATTATATAGGATGATTTAATTTAGCAATGATTTTCCTTAAGTTTATCTTATACCCTATATAATTAAATGAATCTTCTTTTTGTATTTTTAAGAACAATGTATAATTCCCCACAAGGCAAAATTCTTTTTATTTTATCAAATATTTTAAAGTTATTTGTATTTGAATTAGCTAGCAAGATATCCATATAGTGAATGACTAATACCTTTGGAAATTTAAAAAGAATTGGCTTAGTATTTATGCCTTGATTGTGTCTAGCTTTGTGGAGAAGTTTCCACAAATGAAGGGGCCACTAATTATGAATTATTTTTGTTATGAGTGAAAAAAAGACATTTACCATGATGGGATCCTTATACTGTGCTATTTCCTCTATTAGAAAAACAAAACAAAACAAAACAAAATCATTTAAACAAAAATCAAGTAAAGAAGTAAGAAAATTTAAAATTCTGGGCTAGCCGTGTTAGATAGGCAATCCAGGTCCACATCTTGGGGTCATAAGGATTACCCACCATCATCCAGGGGTCTGTCTCAAGGACCTCTTCCCAAAGGAAGCAGCATCTCTTTGAGTAAATTTCATGCCATGAGTCTTGAGCAGCGTCTGCAGCTCTGAAATTTGAGACTTTTTTTTTAATGTGGTGAGGTATTTCTTACGATAGAATAAGTTTGGAAACACCAAGGCCAGAGGTGAAAGTTCCCAGGGCCTTGCATCACCACATAAGATGGGGCCAGCTAGTCGTAGAGATGCCCCCAACCAATTTACACTCTTACTGTTGGTATCAGGATTGGCTCTGAACCCAGTGACATCACACCTAGGTATTAGGGACTCTATTTTTGTAACCAAGTCAACTGACATACATTCCCAGAACCCACTTGGCTCACCTCCCACCTTTACCTGAGGGCAGCTACATCACTATCCAAATAAAAGGCAGACCCCTCTGATCTCTCTTTCTTTCTTCCCTATCCCCTTCTTGGCTGCCACCTTTGCCCTTTTACCCCACAATAAACCTCTGCCATGTGGAACTACTTTGATCTGGTGTGGTCTATCTGGATTCAAGCCACACTTCTAACACAACATTGGTGACAAAACCGGGAATTGCTACCCAGGAGAGCTGCAGAGCTCAGGTGGCTGCTGCTGCTGCTGCTGCTGCTGCTGCCGCTTGGCAAGACCATGAGAATCGACTGTAACTGATAACAATGCAATGTGGGCTGCTGCCACTGCCACCACCACTGCCATTTGTTGCCACTGCTACTGAATCAGGTGGATTTCCACCTCTGCTACAGACCACCACCATCCACTGCTGGGAAACTCACAGATTTCTACCACATGAGCTGAACCACCGTGGTCCATCATGTGGAAATAGCCTCTACAATGTGGATTACAGTCGGACAGGTCCACACCAACCATACAGTTCCATGTTTCTTACTACGAGACCACAAAAGCCTGAGAACATACACCAGCATGTTAATAAGGTGTTTCTCCAGTTGGTGGGAGGGACCCCAAATGCCCAGGTAGGGCCTGGCCAGCCTGTTTTTGGGCTAAGGGATTGGCATTCCAATGCCCTGGTCCTTATGACTGGCCTCCTAGCTGACCTACTAGATAAGACTTAGACCCTTGGGTGACTTCCCTTCTTGCAAGCTGTTCATAATCAATCCCTTATGCTCTTGCAGCTGTTCTGGAATTCCTAGATTCAGGTTGGACTGCTTTCTGGCAGGTCCAGGACTTTGCTGTAGCTCCTGGATATTCACATGACAACCTGAACATCCAGCCTGGCTGTACACTTATAACCCATTACTAAACTCTTCTCAGGATGCTGGTACGAATAGTTCAGTAACATCTCCATCACTCAATGGGGGCTAAAGTGTCTTCAGACATACCCAACTGGGATGTCTCCTGGAAAATCTCAAATCTCTGAAGACAATGCCTGGCTTGAGGGCATCAAAACTAGTACACTTCTGCAATAAGGTCTGGATCCAGTACCTGTCAGGTAATATCTCCAAATGGCCACTTAATGGCACACTAGATCCAATTATTCTAAGGGAGCTTCATAAATACTGCCAGCAGTCTGGTAAATGGAAAGAGGTTCCCTATGTACAGGCATTCATCTACCTTCCCCTCTATGTGTTCTGCTTGTTCTCCAACACATCTTCTCTTAGCTATGAAACCTACACAACCTCCACTAGATGATACTACAACCCTTGATCCAGCTAATGAACTGCCTCCCTTCCATTGTAGATCTGTTTCCATGCTGCTGAAAACCCAAATTGCCTCCTCAGTTTCTCCCTCTCATCAGGATACCCCAGAGCCTACTAGCTATACCTCTCAGACAGCTCCCCTCCTCCTGTGCCAGCTGCAGGTTGCTCTAATTGCCCTGCATTGGCACTGACCTTTACCCCTCCTATCACATGCTCTAAGGCCACAGTCAAACCCTGAAGTCCTTCTGTTCCAGAGACACCTAACCCAGCATCAGTCCTTCCTCTTAGTGAAGTTGCCAGGGTGGATGGTCTTGTCAGAGTACTTGTTGCTTTCTTGCTAAGTGAACTTTCTCAAATAGAAAGCAGACTGGGCTCCTATACCTCTAACTCCTCCACCTTTATTAACGAGTTCCAGTACATTATTCAGTCTTACAGCCTGACTTTCCAAGCTGTACATATGATCATGTACATATGATCATTACTAATAATTTAATTCCTGATGAACACAGGCAAGTTTGGGAGGAAGCAAAAACACATGCAGACAAAATTCACCAAACACATGGAACACATCCAATTGAACCTGAGGCAGTGCCTGACCAGGATCCTTGATGGAATTATAATTCTGCGGGCGTTATTTTAGACAGAGATAGATTTATAATTTGCCTTCTGGCTGATCTAAGAAAGGCAGCCTTAAAACCAGTAAATTTTGAAAAACTCCAAGAGGTTGTCCAGGACAGACAGGAAAACCCATCTCAATTTTTAGAACACCTCAGAAAGGCTTTATTACAATACACTAATCTGAACCCTAAAAACCCAGAAGATAAGCAACTTCTGATGACCTACTTTTTTCCCAGACCTACCCTGACATAAAAGCTAAACTTAAGCAGTTAGAGAAGGGACCCCTACCTCCACAGGTGGAAGTCTTGATGCTCGCCTTCAAGGTGGACCATGAGAGAGATGAGAAAGCCTGAAAACAAAAATAGTACATGCTGGCAAAGGCTGTCTGACAAGCCTCAGCTACTACCCTGGCCTCCTGGTCTTCTAAGGCTCAGAGACCACCAGGCCCTGCTATAGATGTGGTCAACAAGGTCACTGGGCAAGTACCTGTCCTACCCCATGGAAGCCAAGGGGGCCATGTCCTAGGTGCCATCTGGAGGGACATTGGATTGTTGACTGTCCTCAGCCATGCAGGACAGAGGGATATCACTTCCAGGTAACCCTCCAGCCAATCTCCTAGGCTTGGCTATAGACAACTGAAGAGGCCCAAGCTTTTTCGACTTGACCACGGCCATCACTAGCAGGGAGCTCCAGGTAGCTATCATGGTATGTTGGTGGCCTATCTCTTTCTTCTTGGATACTGGGGCCACTTACTCTCTGTCCTGATGGAGTTTTCGGGGCCCACTTCCCCTTTGTGTATTCCTATTGTTGAGATAGGAGGAGGACAGTGATGGGCTTGGGTTGTGGCGGACGCGTCTGCAGACACCAGGCCCAGACAGTTCCACATGTAAGAGGTTTAATTGAGAAGGGGTGGGGGATACCGGCACAGAAAGAGAGAGGGGAAGAGAGAGAGAGAAAATGGAGGAATTGTCTCATATATACGGGTTGTGACGTAGTAGGACCAGGTAAAGGTGGGAGTTGAACCCAATGGATTTTGGGAATATGGTGGCTGTTGTCCTGGCAACAGGTCTGTGGACCCGCCCATATCTGCCACAGGTTCTGGATGCTAACATACCCCCCTTTTTTATATTATAAAGAGAAGGAAAGAAAAAGGGAAGGGGAAGCCGATGATGAAAAGGGAATGAGGGCGTTGTGTCTCTTAGGCTACTTCCTGCTGTCTAGGGGCATTGTCAATGGGGGTAGGTGGCTTTCACCATTGGGATCCACTTGGTAAATGTTTGTATCAGGTTCCTCTGTGGACAGTGGCTCATCTGTGGGCAGCGGCTGACAATCCTGTAACAGGAGCTGATTGATAGTTTGGTTAGAAATTTTTTGTATTTGTCATTGAAGAAATGTA
>NW_022196897.1:24826356-24827156 GCF_008632895.1 Mastomys coucha | reverse complement strand
TGGAGCAGTTTCCCGACCCTATTTGGAAAGACTGTTTGTTATCTGTGGGGGTTTCTTGAACCTTGAATTTCCAGACATAAGGGCTACACTGGATAGAAATGAACAACAGGGGGAGGATGAGAAACCCATGTCTAATCCAGTGGGGTCGAGCTCGGCTGCTGGAGTGGAGTCTCATTTTCTGGGATTGGGGACAAGGTAGACGATCTCGTTGTCCTCTGGAGTTTAATAGAGCACCATCCTGTTAAGATTGATGTGTATGAAGAAGAGTCATTTTTAGGTGGAGGAATGAAAGGTTTGAGGTGAGACAGATGGACCCAATAAGAGAGTCCCTCGAGTTTAGCAGCTGTAAGGGTCACAAGAATTATTTTAAAAGGGCCCTGCCACTTGAGAGAGAGAGAGAGGTGAGGGTTGATGACCTGTTGGGGATAGAAGGACTTGGTCTCCAATGTTGATAGGTAGTGGACAGAAGACAGTGTATGGCTGAGGTAGATGGTGGTCAGCAAAGCTCCATAGGAGAGAATGGAGGTGGCAAAGTAATCGAGTATGGATGGTCTGGGAGGGGAGAGCATTTAGGTGAAAGGCCAGGAGTTAGGACTGGGCGTCCATACGTGAGTTCAAAGGGAGAGATGAGGAGAGGTCGCTTTGGGAGAGCTCGTAACCTGAAAAGAACCAGGGGTAGGAGTTTTACCCAATCATGGTGAAGTTCCTGTGACAGCTTAACAAGAGTGGTTGTTAAAGAGCGATTAGTTCTTTCTACCTTACCAGAAGATTGAGGGTGATAAGGAATGTGAAAATGCCAG
>NW_022196897.1:24825452-24825778 GCF_008632895.1 Mastomys coucha | reverse complement strand
CTTAAGTCCTCAGGAGTAGGCTGTAGAGAGAGAAAGGATTGAGCTTGGTACCTGGTAGAGTCTAGAAAATGGATGACAACAGGAGAATGGTGTTTAGCAACAGAGGGGTTCTAGACGTCCCAGACTCGGGGATCTACCTGAGAAGCTGGTAAAGGAAATAACATGGTAGTGTTAGTAGGTTGTTTGGTTAGGAGAAGGAGCAGGGGAACCGCTGGCGAGCCTGGGTTTAGGCGAATGTGGGGAGCAAAAGAAATAGAAGCTCCCAGCCTAGTCAGAAGATCTCTTCCCAATAAGGGTACAGGACACATTGGCACTACCAGGAAGGA
>NW_022196897.1:24768645-24824238 GCF_008632895.1 Mastomys coucha | reverse complement strand
TGGTTCATTAGCTGGATCTAGCATTGTAGAGTCATCTAGAGAAGGTTGAGGTTGTGTAGACTTCATGGGTAAGAGAAGTTGGGTTGGGGAACAAGAACAACACAAGGAGGGATTGGAATGGAGATATATGAATGCCTGAACATTGGGAACCTCCTTCCATTTACCAGTTCGCTGACAGTATGTATTAAGACCCCTTAAAAATAGTTGGATCTAGGGTGCCATTAAGCGGCCACTTTGAATTCCCATCTAGTTGATATTTAACCCAGACCTTATTGCAGAGATATATTAATTTTGATACCTTCAAATCAGGTGTAAGTTTTAAAGATTTGAGATTTTCCAGGAGACATCCCAGTGGGGTGCCTGGAGGAACTGTTGAAGACATTCTGGAACCCATTGGGGGGTGGTTGGATGTTCGTACCAGCGTCCTGAGAACAATCCAAGCACCAAGAAAAATTAACAGCCGAAGCTAGTGGTTTCAAGTCATCAGGAGAAACCCTAGTGGCAAATTGGCAGGGCTGGTGGCCTGCGTGGGAAAGTAACTCACCCTGGATCCAGGGGTTTGACGGCTGCAGAGAGCCCTGTGAGAAATTAGAAGCGAGAGTTACCTCCGAGGGAAGGGGCACCCAGTGGCAGAATGTCCTAATGCGTATGTCAAGGGGGGCACTGTACTCCATAATTTCCAGGGAAGGTTGGCCAGACCTTATTTGGAAAGCTGGAGGTCTTCCCCCTGACTGATCCTATTAATTAATATGCTGGTGTCTGTGCGGCTGGTTGTGAGCAATCTGGTAAATGGAAAACATGGAACTGAATGGTGCCTGAGTAGGGTACAGCTCACGTGGTTAAGAGTTCGTAGTCTAGCGGCATTTGGCTGTAGGTTTGTTGTGTCCCGCGGTGTCTGGTGTCTCTAGCAAGAAGTGGTGAGCAGTCGCCAGGTGAGCACGGTGCTGGTACCGCTCTCCGTGCAGAGCAGCAGCTGCTGCGGTGGTGCTGGGAGAGCTCCCTGTGCAGGGCGGGAAGCGGCAGTGGTGGTGGCAGTGGCGGCAGCAGCGGCAGCGGTGGCAGCGGCAATGGGACCCGCTCTCTGCGCGGAGCAGGCGCCGCTCCACGTGGCCGTGTACCCTGTTTGCGATCCCGGGTTTCGGCACCAAATGATGGGTTTGGGTCACTGCGGACGCGTCTGCAGACACCAGGCCCAGACAGTTCCACATGTAAGAGGTTTAATTGAGAAGGGGTGGGGGATACCGGCACAGAAAGAGAGAGGGGAAGAGAGAGAGAGAAAATGGAGGAATTGTGTCATATATACGGGTTGTGACGTAGTAGGTCCAGGTAAAGGTGGGAGTTGAACCCAATGGATTCTGGGAATATGGTAGCCGTTGTCCTGGCAACAGGTCTGTGGACCCGCCCATATCTGCTGCAGGTTCTGGATGCTAACAGACAGCCTTACCTTCCTCACCAGACCTTAGTTGTATTTTTAGGGGTGCACCTCTTACCCATTCCTGTTTGGTAGTGTTGACATGTCCTGTACCCTTATTGGAAGGGATCTTTTAGCTAAGCTAGGAACATCTATTTCCTTTGCTCCCCCCATTCCTCTAAACCTAAGCTCGCCAGTAGTTCCTCTGCTCCTTCTTCTAGCCAGTTAACCTACTAACACTAACATATTCTTTCCTTTATCAGCTTCTCAGATAGACCCCTGAGTTTGGGACATCCAGAACCCCTCTGTTGCTAAACATCATTGTGCTGTTGTCATCCAGTTACTGTCTACCAGATCCATGCTCTGTTAAGCTCCAGAGGATGTCAAGACCACCCACTTTGGCCCCAGTCCCACAAAATGAGACTCCACTCTTGTAACCGAGCTCAACCTCACTGGATAAGACATGGGTTTCTTGTCCTCCCTCTGCTGTTTGTTTCCATCCAGGGTAGCCTTTACATCTGAAGATTCAAGGTTCAAGAAACCCTCACAGATGATAAATACTCTTTCCAAATAGGGTCAGGAAACTGATTCATAGACAGATGCCAGGAACCAACCTAAATTGCTGTCATCCCTGTATCTGTTATCCCATCTAAATATTATGATCTCTATACTTGCTTGCTTTTTGACCAGACAGATTATTGTCAAAAATGATCAGAAGAATATGGGAGCTGCCCATATTGGTCTTGTCAAATACATATGCTAGGATCATGGACCAATCATTTCTTCTACCAACACTACAAGACATCCTTTTTATACATACAAGACCCATGGGATCCCAGGTGGGAGACAGGAGTTGGTAAACTCTACCATAAAAATCAACCCATGTCCCCAGTAAGTACCATCCAAATCCAGAGAAAACATGTCTCAATTGCCCAACCTCTAGATATTAGAAAAGTAGAAGAAGTAATTAAACACTTCTCTGAGATCTTTACATCTTTGACATCATCTCTTATAAATGATACTAACTAGTCATTTCACCTTTTGCTTCAGACCTTGACTCCTTAATGTCACCGACCTGGTCACTTTAAAGATTGCTGGTTATGCTTACCCCCCTGGAACTAACTCAGTTGCCACTTACAGCCTCTCTGGTGATACTGCCAAGTAACCTTACCTCATCTTTTGTCAGCTGCCCTGACTCTGGTGCTGTTACGACTCCATACCTTTCCTCTATCCCTCTTTTTGGCATGAAAACTATTTTAAGACTTCCAGGACACATTCTGTAGGAACACTAAGTTCCTTAGACTGCAATAGAACCACAACCCTTGATATATCATTTCATCCACAATGCTCTGCAGTCCAAAATGCATCAATTCTTTTTGGCACTCATGAAATCATCACCTGCCCGTTATCTGGTCAGGAGTTTGCACATTGGTATTCCTTTTTCCTGAACTAGGTGTAATCCAGGGAGATGCCAATCCCAGTTGTAGATATAACTGCCCTACATAAGAGGGTAGTTCAGGTTGTGCCACTCTTGACTGGTGTAGGAATAGTCATAGGTATTGGTCCAGGAAATTCAGGGATAACAATCCTATGTAATAAGTCCATAACCCAATATAATAAGTTCACTTCCAAGTTTGAAAGCAGTTTTCAAAAAATGTCTGAAACCATGCTTACTTTCTAGAAACAGATCAATTCTTTTTTGGCAGCTGTGGTATTTCAGAACTGAAAGGGGCTAGATGTTCAGACAGTTAAAGAAGGTAGTCTTTGACTGTTCCTTCAAGAAGAATGATGATTCTGTGTCAATCAATCCAGGATAGTGACAAATAAAATCCAGGAGCTATAATCAGACATACAGAATTTCAAGGAATGTGAGACCTCCAGTTCTGGGATTTTCAAAAACCCTATATGGAAGTGGATACTCCCTTTGTAACACCTCTCTTAGTCATCTTCCTGGTATTATTATTTGTTCCCTGCCTTATTAATTTTGTTTTTATATTCCTTCAATGACAAATACAAAATTTTTTTTAACCAAACTATTAATCAGTTCCTGATACAGGATTACAAGCCACTGTCCACAGAGGAGCCACTGTCCACAGAGGAACCTGATGTGAACATTTACCAAGTGGACCTCAATGGTGAAGATCTGCTACAACCCAAAATTGACAGTGCCCCTAGACAGCAGAAACAGTTTAAGAGACATGACACTCCTGGTCCCTCTTCACCCTTGGCTTCCCCTTCCCCCTTTTTTCCTGCTCTTTATCATAAGAAAAAGGAGGTATATTGGTATCAGGATCAGCTCTCCTTCTCACCTCCTCCGAAGCCCAACTCCCTCCTTCCATTTACTTCTGATGACAAATTCATCTCCCATTTTGAGTGGGATTCACTGATGCTCCCTTGGACTTTACTTAATACCCAGTTTCTTTGGGTCTATGGATTGTAGCATGGTTTTGGTTTCTTTATCCTGTAATTTATGGCTAATGTTCACTTATAAGTAAGTACATATCATTCCTTTCTGTCTTAGGTGGGTTACTTGACTCCAGCATGATATTCTCAAATTCCATCCATTTGCCTGAAAATTTCTTGATGTCTTTGTTTTTAATGGCTAAAGAGTATCCCATTGTGTAGATGTACCACATTTTCTTTGTTTATTCTTCAGTTGAGGGATATCTAGGGCATTTCCACTTTCTGGCTATTTCAAATAAAGCTGCTATGAACATAATTGAGCATCTGTCCCTAAGCTATAGTGGGGTATCTTTTGGGTATTTGTCCAGGAGTGGTATAGCTGGGTCCTGGAGCAGAACTATTGCCATTTTCTGAGAAACTGCCAAACTAATTTCCAAAGTGGTTTTACAATTTAGCACTCCCACCAGCAATGGAGTTGTGTTCCTTTTGTTCCACATCATCATTTGAGTTTTTGATATTCCTCATTCTGACAGGTATAAGACACAAATGCAAATTCAGGATTGTTTTGATTTCCATTTCCCTGATGACTATGGATATTGAACATTTCCTTTAAGTGATTCTCAGCCATTCAGCATCCATCTGTTGAAAATTTTCTGTTTAGCCCTGTACACCATTTTTCTGTTGGGTTACTTGGTCAGTTGGGTTTTTTTTATATTATATTTCTTAAGTTTTTTATATATCTTGGATATTAGTCCTTTGTTAGATGTAGGATGGCTAAGAATTTTTCCCACTCTATAGGCTGATGTTATGTCCAACTGATGGTGTCCTTACCCTTGCAAAAGCTTTTTAGATCTATGAAGTCCCATTTATTAATTGTTGATCTTAGTGCCTGAACTATCTGAGTTCTGTTCAGGAATTTGTCTCCTGTACAAATTAAGTCAAGGCAGTTCTTCTCTCTTCTATTTGATTCGGTGTTTACAGTTTTATGTTGAAGATTTGATCTTGAGTTTTGTGCAGGGTGAAATATATGTATCTATTTGCACTTTTATTTTTTTATTAAAAAATTACTTATTTACTTTATATACCACTCACAGCCCCCTCCCAATCAGCTCCTCCCAAAATACTTCCCCCATACCAACTCCCATTCTGCTCTGAGTGAGTGGAGACCCCTCTGGGTATCCACTACACCCCTTCCTCATACTACAAGTCTCTGGGAGGCTAGGTTCTTCTTCCACTGAGGCCAGACAAGGCAGCCCAGCTAGAAGAATATGTCTTACATATGGGAAACAGTTTTGGGGATATCCCCTGCTTCCTTGTCTAGTGAGTTCTGTAAACCTGAATGGAGATTCAGAGTCAGTGAAAAGAAGGACTCTGACCACTTGTTGTCTTTTAATCAAGGGGTCCTGAATAGCTCCAGCTGTGTTTATTTATTCAGTATTTTAGAACATTCAAACACATACAGTTTCAGATTTTCCTTAATGATTATTTAATAATCTCAACAGTACTTATTAAAATTCATTTTAAGTTTTCCTTATTTCCTTGTAGTCAGTGATTAACCTTCCCCCATATCTAAGCACTATGGTATTATAATCCAAATAACTATGTCATAGCTAAGTGCAATTGAATATTGCAAGACAAATAATTATACCTAGCCATATATGTCTAGTTTGTGCACAGGCTGGTAGCAGACAGGCAGTTTTAACATAAAAGACAATTGGAATCCAAACAAACTTTAAACAGAAATATGACTTTTGTGTTTTATAACCTACCATTTCAAAATGCTCACTATGTATTATAAGTTGTCATTTATATCATAATCTCTCTCTTCCTCTCTCTCTCTCTCTCACACACACACACACACACATAACACACACACACATACACACACACACACTTAGACTTTAGTTGTTACTGACTACCTGTATCATCAACTCCACAGGTGTTTTTGCACACTTACATACACACACTTATACTTAGATATTCATGTATATATTTGGTGGCTTGAGCAAAAGCCCACATGGGCAAGTCCCATTGAGCAAGCACTAGTGCAGAAAAAAAAAAAAAACCCTCATTCATTCTGGTTTTAAAAAGTAGCTTCAATCTTTATTTCTTAGAAAAAGAAAAGGCCTCTATCTTTTTATTGCTGAAATTAAGAAAAGATCCCAAGTAAGAAAACTCCTTGTCCTCTTTTATTGCTGAAAGGAAAAAGCCTCTTCTCTTGATTGGTAAAAGTATAAGCCTTTTCCTATTTATTTCTGAACAAAAGAGGCCTTGTTGTTTTATTGTTATCATTCTTAATTTTGTTTCTCAGAAGAATAGGTCACATGGTTTTCCAAATGTCTTCACATTCCAAAAACGTTCATATCAAGTTCAACACATTAATTGAAGTCATCATCTGTCTCTAGCTCCACAGGTTCTTCAAATGTTCAAAACAATCATTCTTATGTCATAAATTAGCACAATTTTTTCAAAAAGCAAATAATCTGTCTTGTGTTTCATTAGTTTTAATATTTTGTATAGATAAATCCAGTTAATATTTTGTCTTTTGTCCTTGTACTTTAAATAAATTGTCCACTCATGACCTTTAGTTATCAGATAATGGCTTCACAGCTAACCTAAAAGGAATATTTTCTATGATCATAAATTTATTCCAAGCCTACTTTCTATCTTAGTGCAATTAGCCCATGACACATGAAAGTTTACAGAGCCTGAATAGCAGCTTTCATACTATAGAGGGCTCAAATAACTAGTATAAATTTAGGAATTCTATAGAATCATTATTAGGAATTATGAAATCACCAATTTGTCTACACACCATAGTTAAAGGGAATACATCTTTATTGATCTGCAGAAAATCTGCTCAGTATGTTAGCCTAATATCCAGGAATCATTAAAATATGTAATAATGACAGGAAAGGCACATCAGCAGTAAGAATCCCGAGATGAGATCTCTGAAGGCCCTGCAATTCAGAGTTTACCCATAGCAACCAGGTAAAAACAGTGGGCTATCACCAGGAAAGAGGCATGCAAGCTATTAGCCTGTCCTAGATGGCTCCTGAAAGGTCCAGTTTAACACATGTTATATACACTTCTTATATATGTATAGGCATCTCTTTGTTTAGGTCGGGAAAGTTTTCTTTTGTTTGTTTGATTTTGTTGAAAATATTTTCACGTCCTTGGAGTTGTGACTCTTCAGTTTCCTCTATTCCTATTATTCTTTGATCAGGTTTCATGTTATCCTAGATTTCCTAGATGTTTTGTTTCAAGAAGTTTTTTATGTTTAACCATTTCTTTGACTAATGTATCATTATTTTTCTTATTTTTTTGGTTGTGAGCCTAGCCTTTAATGGCTGAGCCATCTCTCCAGCCCTATTTTTCTATTTTATCTTCTAGGCCAGAGATTCTCCCTTTCATCTCCAGGATTTCCTCAGTTTGTGTTTTATTTATTGCTTCTATTTCCATTCCCAGGTCTTGCACAGTTTTATTTATTTTCTTCACCTGTTCAATTGTATTTCCATGTATTTTTTTAAGGGATTTATTTGATTCCTCTTTAAAGGCCTCTATCTGTTTGATTGTATTTTTCTGCATTTATTCAAGGGATTTATTCATTCCTTTTTAAAAAAAGGACTCTATCATCATTTATATGATTGGATATAAGGTCTTTTTCCCCCACTGGTTGTGTTAAGATATCCAATTCTTGCTATAGTACAATAGCTGTGCTCTGAAGTTGCCATATTTGCCTGGCTTTTATTAATTGTGTTCTAATGTTGGCATTTAGCAATCTGGTTGTCCCTGGATGTTCCTGATATAGTAGGCAATGGGGAAGTAGACCTAACCTAGCTGTTTCTGTTGCAGAAGGCTGCTTTGGGCTGGACAATAAAACCTCAGGCAGCAATGCAAATCTCCTAGCAGTTATGCCCCTGGGAACCTGGAGGGAAGGGGATTGGATTGGAGAAGGTAAGGGATCTAACCTGTATTTTCCTGTTTCTGCAGGACTCATGAAGGCTAATGGTCAGTTGGCTGAACACTGGAGCTTCACAGGGACAGAACATAGCTTAGGGAAGTTGGGCATGCCCCAGGAGACTTGGAGGGAAGGCAAATGGGTGGAGGGAAAGGATCTAACCTGTATGGCACTGGATCTGCAGGTGAGTTAAAAGTGAGCAGAGAGGTGGATATACAGTGGTATGTGGAGAGATTACCTTGTGTATTGTATGGATGCATCACATGTCAATTAAAAAGCCTACAGCCTATGACTTTAGCAGGAAATTGGAGGTGAAACATCAGGGAAGAGAAATAATTCTGGCACAGAGCCAGGAGATCATCCTGGGAAGATATGAGGAACAAGACCCATGATACTTGAGCACAGGTAACCATCTATGTGGCAGAATGTACATTAAAATAATTGAGTTATCTAAGTTTTGATCTAGTCTTTAGCTGTGCCCAATTAATGGCACTTAAAAGATCCCAGCAGTAGTGGTGCTACTTGCTACCAACCACAATATTCAGGGTTCTTGAATGAAAGACATATACACAGCACTTTATATTTTGATATGCTTTAAACAGCTTGCTGGATGGGCCACTTCATAACCTCCACTTATCCAATCCAATGCCTTGTGATATTCCCGAGTTATTAAAAACTAAGATCTATTCTCCATCTTTGATGCTCTAGACACAGTCATGTAGCCCTCTCAAGCTTCATTTCACTAGCTCCTATGTGGTGACTTTGTTCTCTGCACTGCACCTCTCAGGCATGGTGTTTTGGTTCTCCTTCTCTAAGCATAGTAGATCTAGCTTCTCTATCCTTCTTCAGTCCCTTGCCTGGGAATCCTAAAAGTCTGGCCTCTGTCTCCCAGCCCAACCATTATCTGCTGGCAACCTTATTTACCAATCAAAAGCAATAGTTCCCTCGGCATCCTATTCGCAGACATTCAGATTCTCGTGTAATTTTAGGGGCCCAGATTAACATAATACAAGCAACATTAGACCAAACCCTTAACACTAGTCAGAGTAGAGCTTCGCTTTATGGTCAAGGTATTTATAAAAATAGTTTGAGTCTGATTCTTATTTCTGGGAGCATGGGTCTGGAAAGAAGCCAGATCTAACTTTTATAATGGAGTTCCAAGGAGACACTAGGTGGATACAAAGAACTTCACTAGTACTTTACATCTTTTGATTTTTGTCTCTGCCTTTATTGATCATGGAAGCTGTTTCTCATTAAATGGAATAAGTCTTTTTTATTTTAAAAAGCCAAAAACTGGGAAGACAGTTGAAACACAGGTACCTGTAGACAGACATGGGAACCCTGGAGAAATTGGGGTGAACTCAGCTTGGGTATAGGAACGTGAGGGGGTTTGACTTCTTCCTTTCCAATTTGTATCCCTTTGACCTCCTTTTGTTGTCTAATTACTCTAGCTAGGACTTCAAGTAATGTATTGAACAGAGTGGAAGAGAGAGAGTGAGAGAGAGAGAGAGAGAGAGAGAGAGAGAGAGAGAGAGAGAGAGAGAGAGAGAGAGAGAGAGAGAGCACCTTGTCTAGTCCCTGATTTTAGTGGGATTGTTTCAAGTTTCTCTCCATTTAGTTTCATGTTGGCTACTGGTTTGCTGTTTATTGCTTTTACTATGTTTATGTATGGGCCTTGGATTCCTGATTTTTCCAAGATTTTTACCATGAATGGATGCTGAATTTTGTTATATGCCTTTTCACAATCTAATGAAATGATCTTGTGATTTTTTTCTTTGAAGTTGTTTATGTAGTGGATAACATTGATGAATTTCAGTATATTGAACCATCCCTGCATCCTTGGGATGAAGCCTGCTTGATCGTGGTGAATTGATCATTTTGATGTTTTCTTGGATTTGATTGGCACAAAATTTATTGGGTATTTTTGCATCGATATTCATAAGGGAGATCGGTCTGAAGTCCTTTCTTTGTTGGGTCTTTGTGTGGTTTTGGTATCAGAGTAATTGTGGCTTCATAGAACAAATTGAGTAGTGTTCCTTCTGTTTCTATTTTGTGGAATTGTTTGAAGAGTGTTGGTATTAGGTCTTCTTTGAAGGTCTTATAGAATTCTCCACTAAACACATCTGGTCCTGGGCTTTCTGTCTGGTTGGGAGACTTTTAATGACTGTTTCTATTTCTTTAGGGGTCATGGAACTGTTAAATAGTTTATCTGACCCTGATTTAACTTTGGCATTTGTTATCTGTCTAGAAAATTGTCCATTTCATCCAGATTTTCCAGTTTTGTTGAGTGTAGGTTTTTGTAGTAGGATCTGATGATGTTTTGAATTTCCTCAGTTTCTGTTGTTATATCTCCCTTTTCATTTCTGATTTTGTTAATTTGAATGCTGCCTCTGTGCCCTCTGGTTAGTCTGGCTAAAAGTTTATGTATCTTGTTGATTTTCTCAAAGAACCGGCTCCTACTTTGGTTGATTCTGTATATAGTTCTTTTTGTTTCTACTTGGTTGACTTCAGCCCTGAGTTTGATTATTTCCTGCCATTTACTTCTCTTGGTTGTATTAGCTTCTTTTTGTTTTAGAGCTTTCAGGTATGCTCTTAAACTGCTATTGTATGCTCTCTCCAGTTATTTTTTGGAGGCACTCAGAGCTGTGTTTTCCTCTTAGCCCTGCTTTCAGTATGTCCCATAAGTTTGGGTATGTTGTACCTTGATTTTCATTAAATTCTAAAAAGTCTTTAATTTCTTTCTTTATTTCTTTCTTGGCCAAGTTATCATTGAGTAGAATATTGTTCATTTTTCACGTGTATGTGGGCTTTCTGTTGTTTTTGTTGCTATTGATGACCAGCCTTAATCTGCAGTGATCTGATAGGAGGCATACAATTATTACAATCTTCTTATATTTGTAGAGGTCTGATTTGTGCCAGATTATATGGTCAGTTTTAGAGAAGTACCATGAGGTGCTGAAAAGAAGGTATATTCTTTTGCTTTAGGGTGAAATGTTCTATAGTTATCTCTTAATTCCATTTGGTCCATAACTTCTGTTAGTTTCAATGTATTTCTGTTTAGTTTGTGTTTCCTTGATATGTCCATTGATGAGAGTGGAGTGTTGAAGTTCCGACAATTATTGTGTGAGGTGCAATCTGTGCTTTTAGTTTTAGTAAAGTTTCTTATGAATATGGATACCCTTGTATTTGGAGCATAGATGTTTAGAATTGAGAGTTCTTCTTGGTAGATTTTTCCTTTGATGAGCATGAAGTGTCCTTCCTTATCTTTTTTGATGACTTTTGAATGAAAGTCGATTTTATCCAATATTAGAATGGTTACTCCTGCTTATTTCTTGGGACCACTTACTTGAAAAATTGTCTTCTAGTCTTTTATTCTGAGGTAGTATTTGTCTTTGACACTGAGGTGCATTTCCTGTATGCAGCAAAAATCTTAGTGATCAGCTTGATTGGAGTGAGAGACTCCTAGGACTGTTGAAATGCACCTCTGTGTGTGAGGGTGTCTCCAGACTGGCAATGGACAGTGACTCAAGGTGGGGAGATCTACCCTGAGTAAGTTTAATATCCTAAAGTGGACAGAATGCCCAGATGAAGAAGGGAAGAAGGATTCAGAAAACACAGTGTTGGAAGTCCTTTCTTATTTGAGGATGATATAAACAAATAACTAAATAAACAAACTAAATAAATTAAATGGCTGGATTTAACCAAGAAAAGGTTTTGAATTTGGAGAGAATAGGAAATGACAGTCCCTGAAGATGTAACAATTGTCAGAGGTGTCCTTTTGCTTTATCACAAATCTCATGTCTAGCACCTAATTTATGTGAATTCAATTATTTGTATCAATAAAATTATTATAAGAAAGTTATATTATGATAAAAGGCTTCTTGAGATTATGAATAGGGAATCAGCTTCCCCTTGGGTTCTTTCTTGCCTGACTGTTGATAGTTTATATGATGAAGCTGTTGTCCCCCAAAGGTAGACTTTCCCTGAAGGCCTATTTTTTTTCAGAAGTTTTATGGGTTTTACTCTGTCATGTAGCAGAATCTAAGCACAAGAAGAGAGAATGAGAAGGCTTGTGAGTTAAAGTCCCATTGGATATAGAAGGTGCAAGAGCTTAACCTATTCTAATTACTGTTTTCATGAACACAACTGGAGCCCCCTGGGGTTAGGAGTGTCCCAGAGTGAGTGCATGGATGCAAGCCTGCATGAACTACCCTATTGACAGGCTTTTATGGAAGATGATAAGAGAGGGACCTTAATGAAGGAGGGATAAGGTGACTCTGCCCACATACCTAATTCTGTGTACCTCCAAAATAATATGAGATAATTTCCTGTCCCAAGATAAACTGAAAGGGGACAGAAAATAGAAAAATAGTGACATTGACACCAAGAAGCTCAGAGTTGAAAACGAAGATGAAATATTATTGTCAATAGAAAGAATAGCATGGAAAATTGCTAATTATAATAAAAACAGGTTTTTGAGTAAACATAAGTGCCAAGATGGAGCAAAGGCATGGAATAATAGTTCAAGAAGGTATGGAAAAATGTGCCAAAGATCTAGGATCCTGAAACATGTGACAGAGCATCTAATTTATTTTGTGAGATTTTGACATGCTATAAGGAATCCTATTTATATACCACAGAATCAGCATTTTTGATTCTTTTCATTTTGAGACTGTGGGTGGACTTACAACAGGATTTATATCAGTAAGTCCCTAAGGGGTTTCTATATCTAACATTTAGACATTGATAAAATAATAAAGAGGAACAGCATGCCACCTAGAGCTTTTCTAGAACAGGAAAGTGAAGAATAATCAGAGTTTGAATGGAAATGCTAACTTTCACTTCTCCACATCTCCCAATATCCTTGAAACACCACCCAGGAGCTGAGAGACTATAGATGGTCATATATTTGTTTTCAGGCATTCTTTCCCTCTCCTAGATTTCAGTTAAATTTACTGGTTTGAAGAGTTCCTGTACTGTCTGTTTGGTATGGTCTCATCTCTTCTAAAGAGCAACTTTCTTTCCCCTTTCTTTGCCTTAGCATTCTTGATAGCTACAAGTGGTTTGAATGGGTTGACAACACTTATGTTATGATGGGAGCGTAATTGAGATGGGAAAAGAGAAAGGAACATATATAGATTTTTAAAGCCCTCAACAAAACACAATTATTGTTTCCTACTCTTCTTGAATATGAATGATTGGAAAGCACAATTATGGTTTACTTGAAAAAAAGGGGGTTGCATTATTACATTGTTACCTTTATGAGAGAGAAACAAGAGACTTCTCCACCATTTCTTGGATACTATTTTCTTTCACAAAGTCAGAGACTTACTCTACCTTTCTTTTGTCCTTCCCACCTCTTCTCTTTCACATTCATTTCTATGTATATGTTGACATCTGAATTTGGGTGGACTTTAAGGAAGTAATAACACATAAGACAATTTTAGCTGACTATACTGACATGTAAAGATACTGGGAGAAATGAAGGCAAAGGAATAAACATTGGGAATTATAATTCTTCTGTATCTTTGCAGTTCTTTCCTGATTTGCAGATTTCATTCATTAACTAAAGGTGGTCTGACTACATGTGAATGAGAAGATGTGGGAATGACAAAATCCTATTCAAATGAATAGGGATGTGCTTCAGGAAGATGTGACAAGTGCTGAGGAAAGCTGCAGCCCAATGAAGCAAAGCCTTTGTGGTAAATACTGTTCAAACATCCATCTACTATCTGAGATTCTAATGGACAATCTTTAAAAGTGTTAAAAGACATATGCCAGGAATAATAGTTTTGAATACATAATCGTTTTGTGATTGACTGCATGTAGTAGAGACAGTCTTCTTAATAAATTATCTGTAGCTGAGGTAGTTTTGATGTTGTGTTTAGTTCCTCTGTCTCTGTTGATAACTCACCAAAGTGATAACAAAGGGAAAATTGTATTGAGAAGAAGGGGAGCTCATTAACAAGCATGACATTTTAGTAGAATTTTAAGAGACAAAATAACAAGGAGATTACTACATCTTACACTATCAGGAAGGTCTGCAGTGAAGGAGAACAATAGCCTTCTTGAGATGGTATACCAGTGGTAACCAACTCAGGACAAGGATGAGGGAAAGAAAGGGTGAAAGGTTCAGATATAGCATAGGGGTATGGATCAAAGTTAATATTTTCCAACATGATGACTGGACAAGCCATTCTGCATACATCCTTCTCTTTATCTTGAAGCTCAGCCCATCTTTTTATGCCAGTGAAAAATTGAAAAATATTATCTAAAAAGGACAAGTTATAGCTATTAATTTTATTTTCAGGTCTCAGAGGAAAGCCCCTGTCTTTATTTGTTATGAGTAGCATAAAAATAAGCTTTCTATATTTTCAGACTGTGAACTTTCATATTCGTGGGAAAGAGTTGTGTGGATTCACACTTGCATGGGCGATTGATACCAGCTATTTAGAACAAGGAACATGCAGGCACACACACACATATACACACATGACACACACACACACACACACACACACTATAAAAATCAATAACTTGCTTAGAAAAAAACTGCATTCATCATGTAAAAGGTAATATAAAAGTATTTGTTCAGAGAACTGCACTCACACACAAAGAAAAGTATTATATTGAAATAGTATAATAAAGATTTCAAAGGACAATATCATGATTGCAAGAATAAAATAAACATAAGTTGTGAATTACTGTGATTGCAATCTAGTTTGTGAACAACAAAGAAAGTGAGAAGAAAGCAACATAATAGAGATTAATTAAAAATTAATGTCCAATTCACAACATTTTTTTTGGGAAAAACAATAGGCAGAAAAATGAGTACCAAGACACCTAGCTTTTATTTGAGTTCTGAGAAAGGATTCAGGTCTGCAGGCTAATACAACAGTGGCTTCCAACATAGTCATCTCCCTACTACTGAGTTCAAAGAACTGCAAGAAATGTCACAAATAAACCATAGTCTTCATAGTAAAAGCTGCAAACTGGGTGTGGTAGTACACACTTTCAATCCCAGCATGTGGAGGCAGAGACAGGTGGATCTCTCTGGGTTTGGGGGCACTCTGGCTTACAGAGAGAGTTCCAGGACAGCCAGAACTATATAGTGAGATCACGCTTTGAAACCAAATTTTAAAATTCATTCATCAAAGAATTAGTAAAAACAGTATGTAAAGAAGCATATTTATAAAATGTAGCTATTGCAGGTATAAAAGTGTAAAAAAAAATTAACAGAAAGTAATTTCCAGAAAAGGAAAGGGAGTCACACAGGCAGTCCAGGCAGTAATTTTCTCATTAAAGGTGAGAAACAAAAATGTTTTCAGCCATCAGGTATATGTCGACATAAAATAAAAATAATCTTGAATTTCAAAGACTGAGAATGTCTACTGCATCTAATTATGTTATTTGGTAATTTATTGACTACACACAGAAAAGCTGATGAAAATCTGGAACTAAAATAACAATTGAAACGTGGAAAAAGAAGGTAAAATGGGCAAGGCACTGTGAAGAAGGAAGAATTTCATATTTTGTGGCAAAAGGGTAAAGATATCATGGTCACATGCAAACACATGTGTATTTTCAAAATCAGAGACAAAGAAGTAAAGGACACCCAAAAGCTGAATTGATACATAGAGGTAAGTAAGTTTAGGACAATGACCATCTTTTTTTTTGTGGATACTTTATTTTAGGTATTTATCTGTAGCTCTTACTGTTCTTGAAGGCTTTGGTTTTTATTATTATTTTTTTTAATGGGAGCCATGTGAGTTTTAATGTGGTCTTTGTAGCTTTTTTTAATTTAAGTTTTATTGCATTATGATGAGAAAAGATACATGATTTCAGTTTATCTGAATTTGTTAACATTTAAAAATATATTTTAAGTAAATAGAATTAAATCACATTCTTGTTTTCCTTTTGTACCCCAACTCCCCCAAGAGACCCCTCCTTTAATATCTACAATACCTTTTTGTGGGTCATATTCTTTAAAATTTATAAAATATTATAACAATAAAATGAGTGTTATAAGTTGCTTGATATAGAACAACAATCAATTTAACAGTCTTATGTAGATGCTTGTCTGCAGCAATACTGAAAAAACATACATTTTTCTCAATATAAACTTTAAATAACTCCAAGCATATTAACTGTACATTTTAAGATAATACATCACTACTAGTATTTTCTTTATTTTATTTTATTTTATTTTTTAGTATTTTCTTAAATGAACATAAATATATAAAGTCTTTTGTTTGTTTGTTTGTCTGTTTGTTTTGTATTTAGTAGAACTTAAAATCTTGGTTCTTACTGTGGTACAAGCCCAAAATAAGAATAATTTTTAGACATTGGATTTCATTGAAATAAGGCTGTACTTCAATGACCCTCAGATCACCAAAGGATTTTACCTCCATCGTAGCTAAGCTGAGAGTTGACAGTTCTACTGCTCCAAGGAATGAATTGTAGGCACAAATTTTGGATATAGACATCCTGCTATGGTCAAAGCTATTTGACTTGAGTGAGTGACTTTATTCTCAGCCCACAGAGAACAGGTTACATTCATTTAAGAAATGGTGTATGTATTAAGATGGTCTATCCATGAAGTCATTCAACTGTTTCAATGAACAATGGTTCTGCTTGGAGGGTGGCACAGACATTAGGTGAGGGTAAGAATCTGGTTCATTAGCTGTGATAATTTGGAAAAGCATTCATCTCAGAGAAAGAGTAACTTATAAAGTCCTCTTCTTCAAACTTGATACAAAAGCTACAAATGTCAAGCAAAACGTTCAGTCTCACTCTGTTGTTCTCTTACAAGCCACCGTCCAATTTAATTGTCTTCATTTCTTTTGGCTGTATAAATATTTTTGAAATATGTAGGCTGTTCTGAAAACCATAGTATAGTGTAAGAACATGAAATAAACGATACTACTAATAGACTGAGATAGGAGAAGCATGATTTCAAGACCATTATGTGGTCAATCAAGACGCTGTCACGTACAAACAAGCAGAAAGTGTATATGGATTGTACAATATTGGACCTAATTCTCCAATTACCAAATTAAAGAGACCATTGGATGACAGTCAACAAATTTCTAATTCCTCATATTTTTGGATTTCAATCGATTAGGATATGTTGGTAATATTAATTTTCATATTAAGATTTAAGAAAAAGTAATTGTTACTTCCTGTTCTTTTTGTTGTAATAGATGGAATTAGGTTTGTGTGGGTTTGTTGAAAGATTATTTTCTTGCTTCTTCTAGAGTGTAGTTTTGCTCCTTATGTTGGTGTTTTCCATCTATTATCCTTTGTAGGGCTGGGTTTGTGGAAAGGTATTGTGTAAATTTTGTTTTGTCATGGAATATCTTGTTTTCTCCATCTATGGTAATTGAGAGTTTTGCTAGGTATGGTAGCTTGGGCTGGCATTTGTGTTCTCTTAGGGTCTGTATGACATCTGCCCAGGATCTTCTAGCTTTCATAGTCTTTGGTGGGAAGTCTGGTGTAATTCTGATAGGCCTGCCTTCATATGTTACTTGACCTTTTTCCTTTACCGCTTTTAAAATTCTTTCTTTGTTTAGTGCATTTGGTGTTTAGATTATTATGTGATGGGAGGGATTTCTTTTCTGGTCCAGTCTATTTGGAGTTCTATAGGCTTCTTACATGTTCATGGGCATCTCTTTCTTTAGGTTAGGGAAGTTTTCTTCTATAATTTTGTTGAAGATATTTGCTGGCCCATTACATTGGAAGTCTTCACTTTCCTTTATACTCATTATCCTTGGGTTTGGTCTTTTCATTGTGTCCTGGATTTCCTGGATGTTTTGAGTTAGGAGATTTTTGCTTTTTGCAAGGTCTTCTTAGGGCTCTGGCACAGACAGACCTGTAGGAACCAGTGCCACTGGGCTGGCAGAGTTCCTGCATGCCTGGGTCCCGCTGGTCCCAATTACTCCTGGTGCTGAGACAGATGTTGTGTCTTCCTTACCTCTGATCCTGGGCGTGTTAGAGCACCTGGGAGTGGAGCTTCCTCTGGGTGTTGTGTGACTGGCTTTGGAGTTTGCACCCAAGGCCTGCTCAGGGTACCAGCCAGCCCACACAGTGACTACCCTATTTATTATGTATGGTAGTATAGTTATATGCTATTATTATTTTGTGTGGTTTACATGCGTGTAAATAGGTGTTTGTGTGAGTGGATGTAGGAGTATATCAATCACTTCTACAGTCATCTTGGGTTCAATTGACTTAAAGAACACCATAATTAAAAAAACAAATTTGTCTGAGTCTTGGCATCTTCCCTTTCCTTTTCCCAACTCTGATCTTCCCTTTTTACAGGTGATATAGACCATGACGTATGGCCACTAAAAACAAGACAGAAGTGACTGAATTTGTGTTGTTGGGATTGTCCAGTAGGCCAGAGATGCAGCCAGTTATTTTTGGAGTTGTCCTTATCATGTACCTGATGACAGTTTTGGGCAATACCCTACTAGTACTTGTTGCCTGCTCAGACCCCAAGCTTCAGACACCCATGTACTTCCTTCTCAGCCAGCTTTCCTTGATTGACATATCTTTAACAACCATCACTGTTCCTCAAATGCTGGTGCACACATTCTCTGTGGATCAAAGCATTTCTTATAACTGTTGCATGACACAACTCTTTTTCTTTATGGCAGTGGGCAGCATGGAAGGCCACTTACTGGCTGCCATGGCATATGACCGCTATGTTGCCATCTGTGACCCTTTAAGATACTCTGCCATTGTCAGCCATAGCCTCTGTCTGAGAATAACACTGACCTCATGGGTGGTGGTCAGTCTTAATAGTCTCCTGTACAGTGTGTTGGTCACTCGTTTAACCTTCTGTGGCAACAAGGTCACCCACTTCTTCTGCGACATCACTCCTCTGCTGAAGCTCTCCTGTACTCAACCAGTGGTCAATGAAATGTTAATCTTTACTGAAGGTGTAGCTGTAGTGGTCAGCCCTTTCTTCTTCATTTTGGGCTCCTACATTCGCATAGGCTTTGCTATTGCCCATATGCATTCAATTGCTGCCCTGAGAAAAGCTCTGTCTACCTGTGCCTCCCATATTCTGGTTGTGCTGCTCCTGTATGGTTCAGTGATTCGCATGTACCTCAAGCCATCATCTACCTATGACTTAGACCAGGATCGACAGGTTGCCATCTTCTATACATTGGTCACCCCTATGCTAAATCCATTAATCTATAGCCTCAGAAACCAGGAAGTTAAAGGAGCCCTCATTTGGCTTCTTAAGAAACTCTGCATCTCAGGAAGCTTTCAGGTTGGATTGGACAAAGAAAGAATGATAAATATTATGAGACCCAATGTTTAATCGACAACCACCTCAAATCACAGTTGTGGTCTCTTATTGTGTATGAATCATATTCTTGTGGAATAATCTTTGATATCAACTCCTTAAATTAGAAAAAAATGGAATTATGAATAAATGGTTCTCAGACCCTTTGCATAGAATATCATCACAATGTAAGCCAGAATATACTTTCAATTTACTGAACTTCGAGTATACAATGTTAACTCCAGAGAATGGGTCATCAGTATGGTAGCAAATCAATATGCCTCACAGAAATCAGTCTTTTTCATAGTCATGTGTCTTATATTGTTTTCTAGAATCAAGTCAAACTGAAGTATAACTCTATTGTACAGTAAGTTAAAATTAAAATATACTTTGGTGGAATGAAGTAATCCTTCCTAAATGGTATTGTATTCATAATCTCTCAATTGAGCAACATTTTAAGCTACAATAATAAGTTCAATGTTTAAATTTAAATTATTTCATTTTACTTCCAGCTGTCATGTCATGGTCATATTAATTTTGTGATATGCATTAGGTAATCATGAAGTGATGTTTCACAGACAATTAACTGATAACACCTTCCACTGCCATAAAAGGTTCCTAGCAGGGAGAATTTCCTGGTAAGTTTGCTATTGGTTCATCTATGTTCTACATGCAAAGTGAATTGTGTCTTCAGCAATATTTATGCTAGACAATTGAGAGCAATGGCAGTAACATATGTTGATTTGGATGTCATTGACCAATAACTCATAGGGGAGTATTCTGTTCCTGACACCGAGGTTTTTATTAAATAACCCATGTTCTTCAGGAGTAGTGTTGTTTGCCTGAGCATGGTATCTCTGTCCAATTTCCAGGTTTTGGTTATAATTTCCATTAGCTTACAAACTAGTGAGGTTTCATATTGTTTCTTGATACATCTTTAGTTTTTGTTAGCTTAACTTCATCTCTACTTTTACTCTTTTAAAGCTTTCCCTGCTTAAACATTTAGTTCCTAGACACCCCCTCCTCTTGCTCAGTTCATTTCAGAGGTGTCATGAGTGAGACCATAGAGTATACTTCAGCCTGCTCAGCATTAAAATCAGCCATTCATATCTTGTGTTCATGTTCTCTCTCTAAGCAACTACTGTATTCTTCTGTATATGTTTTTGTTTTGGTCAGGGTATTTAAAATGTGACTTATCACCTTGATAAGTTTTTAGTTGTGCAATACATTGTTATTGGTGATGGGTACTTGTTTAGAAGTGGTAGAGAACATATTAAATGTCTTCACCAAAAAAATAAATATTGGGGGGAAATATAAGGAATATATTTGAGGTAGTAGATTCAGTGGTGATGGTTTTATGCTTATATGTGCTCATACTCCTCAAATTATATTAAACAAATTTGTACAATTTTTATGTGTGTGTGTATTTATACGCATATGTGTGTTTGTATGTGTGTATGCATATGTGTGTTGTCTTGTACTTAGTAGGTGAGGGCTCTAACACTGAGCTACATTTCCAGATTTAAATCTGTTTGTGTGTATGTGTGTGTGTGTGTGTGTGTGTGTGTGTGTGTATGTGTGTGTGTGCATGTGTGTGTGTGTGTGTGTGTGTGTGTGTGTGTGTGTTTGTTGTGTTGAGAAAGTGTGTGTGTGTACATGCAGGGGCCAGAGGACAACCTCAGGAATTATTTCTCAGGTGCCTACCATTGTTTGTTTGAGACAAGTTTTTTCTTTCTTCCTTCTTTTCTTCCTTCCTTCCTTTCTTTCTTTCTTTTTTTCTTTCTACTAAAAGAATAGAGATTTTTATTAAGCATTGTAAGTTGCATTCAATATCCTCTGGATACACCACACCACAATCTATCAACAGTCAATCAGACCCAATAGCAGTTCATTCTTCACAATCCATGAATTAAGGCTGAACTCCCTTCAACTTATAGTAAGATCCTACTTAGCTCTTGTGGGCAGGGCCTGGGGAGTTACGCCTCATTTTTGATCACTAATATGATGAAGAGCATCAGAAGTATATGAAACATAAGAAGTGATTCTGATTCAAAGTACATTGTTTGGAAACAGTAAGAAAACATCAAAGTGATAGAAGTATACCTGCTTCTACTAAATACCTGATAGGAAACTTCTCAAGAACAAGCAATTTGTTTTCTGGTAAAGAAGGGGAAGGGGTTTTGTTTTTTAAGATCATAGGGTTTTTCTTTGCAGAATTTCATATTTTACTAATATGAATATGAAGGCATAATACAGCAACAAAGAACAATAATGCACACAGCAGTGAGTACATCAGGGTAATGTTGATATTCCAAATGGCTAGTTAATCTTGAGGGGTTTAGAATAAATGCAACAGAGGTCAATAATCACAAAATTTTAAGGTTAGAGCAAGATCAGTCAATTACTAAACAGAATTAACATGTTTTATAGGACTATTACTGATTGTTAGCATTTTGGTTTGCAAATGGGCACATACTGGTAAGAATGGAAAAAAGGACAATAGCATGCATAATATTAACTACACACTTTTAAAATTATGAACCATGCAGAAGTTTAGCTTAAGTAGTAGCACTAATGGTCTACATCTGATTCAAAACCATGTAGCTCACTGATCACAGATGCATGGTATTAGTCACAAAGTTTCAGACCACATTGTATTGACTTTGAAAGGTCATTTTCATCTTCTATAACTTCAACTCTATCTCCATTGAACTTGCTTGTAAAATATGTACTGTGTATTCAAAATCAGCACAGCAGAAATTTATAATTTTTTTTATGGTGTGCACTTCACCAAGTAGGTGAGGCTAACTTGCCTGTGAGCTTTAGGTATTGGCCTGTTTCTGCCCTTTGTACAACCATCACTGAGTTAACCATGATCTTCCATTACACTTGGGTTTTTGCTGTTGTTTTATTTTTGAGATTGTATTTTAATTTTATTTCTTCCTTCCCTTCCCTCTCTAAACTCTTCTATATACTCATCTCTGTTCTTCAAATTTATGCCTTCATTTTCATCAATTATTATTGTCTGAACATATGTGTTTGTACACACACATATATATTCTCAAATATAACCTGTTTAGTCCATCTAATGTTATGTGTGCAAATATTTTCAGGGTTGACCACCTAGCACTTAAAACTAATTAGTGTGCTCATCCTTGAAAAAGCCACCACTCCAGCTTCTAGCTTTATTCAGTTGCTTGTAGTTCCTTGCATAGAGTTGAGCCAAATTGAATATTTGATTTTTAATGGATTATGGAGATTGAAACAAGGTCTTCATATTTGTAACATACTTTACTGGCTGGACCATTCTCCTTATCAAATATCTTCTGTTGTTGTTTCAGAAAAAGTTTACATACATACAATAGAATACACAGAGATCTTGCTGTATATTATTGGCTCCACTAATGTTTCCCTTTCTCTACAAGCTCCATTGAGACCTCAATACTCACAGTGCAGTAGACAGCAAAAGCATTCTGGGAACCTTGTAAAAAATGAATGATTGTGGCTTCTGTGCCTTCTTCTAATCAACTGATTTAGGATCTATACTTTAATAAGAGACAGAATTAGTATCTGGAAAGTATTGCTCTAAGGTGAAGCACCTATTAGGATGTCTTATTGTGTGTGTGTGTGTGTGTGTGTGTGTGTGTGTATGAGTTCATGTGTGCATGTGTGTGCACACACATGAGTAGGACCAGAGTCAGTGTATCTTCTCTCTCTCTCTCTCTCTCTCTCTCTCTCTCTCTCTCTCTCTCTCTCTCTCCTCCTCACCCTCTCTCTCTCTCCTCCTTCTCCTCCTTCTCCTTCTCCTTCTTCTTCTTCTAATGCAAGGTCTATGACTGAAAATAGAACTTACTGATTTTGCTAGTTGGGCAGAGTCTCTGGGGAATACACCTGTTTGTTTTGTCCCCTGCCCAGTGTTAAGGTTGTAAGCATGATTCCCATGCTTAGTTTTTATGTTGCTGCTGGGGATTTCAAAAATAGACACCATTCTCACTATCTCTCCATTCCCAGAATGTTTTATTTCATCTGAGAAGAAATGTGCAATGAATTATAGTTAGGCTTATATTCCTCTATCTTTCTTTACTATAGAATAATGTAGCAAAAATGGGAACTTGGTTTTCTCTCCTATTGTTATTGAAGTGTAGTCTATGTTGCTTCAGATGACAGTTATATCTCTAGAGATACCTACTCCTAATTGAGCAGAAGATGGAATAGCTTACTTGTCCTGCCCTGAGTTGACTGGCACCATTAGCCACACAAAAAGACAAAACATACTGACATTTTTCTGTTTACAAAGTCTTCCATCTGACCTATAACCATCTGCTATGCCCATAAAAGACTACAACTTCAAGTTTTAGTATAAGACTTTATAAAATGTTAATATCCAGGAGTGGTGGTGTACACCTTTAATCTCAGCACTCCAGAATCAGAAGCAGCTAGATCTCTCTGAGTCTGAGGTCAGTTTGGACTACATCATGAGTTCCAGGACAGCAAGGGCTACAAAATTGTGTGACCTTGTCTCATAAATAAAAACAGAACAACAAACAAATTAAACATCAATAGTATGCCTGTAAGGCGAGTGGCAGAATGAGAGACAAATGAAAGTTTGGGTGGGAAAATCAATTGTGTTTAATATAATTTGAAAGGGAAAATCCATAGTTCAGTGCTCATTGTTCAGAGATGAAATGGCATGATGGCCAACCCCTGATGAAAACAACAATGGTTCAAGTCAGATCATCAGTTCCAATAGTAAACATATCCAAAAGCTAAAGTTTGAGTTTGTGTTTTTGTGGGTACACAAGGATTGCCCAACGCAAGGAGAATCATCCAGCCTTAAATAAAACTTCAGTGTTTTGTGGTTATCATTGTAACAACAGTTACAGGATTTTTCATTTTTTTTTTTTTTTAGTTTTTGACCTCATTTGTTGACAATGTATTCTTAGTCACAATTTGTGCTCAGTGTTTGAAACATGTATTCCGAGAGCTTATCAAAAAGTAGAGTAATGAAATGATTCATAGAGTAAGCTATGGGATGTAGGGAAAGTACATTTGATTATCCTGAAGTACTGGTTCAAATAGCTTTGTAGCCTTGCAACTAAAATTTATCATCTAAACCAGTACATTTTAGGAAGATATAGCATTAAAAATGAGACTAACACAAGAAGAGTAATATCTCTATTGTAATCATCTGAATTCTTGGAAATTATTCACCTTAAAGATATCAGAAAACAATAGAGTTCAGAATCCAAAAGGAAAACAATTGACCATATTGTAGGGTATGATAAGGGGTGGTATTTAGAATCAAAGTTAGATTCCAAAATTTCCCATTACTTGCTGTATGATCTCAAATAATTATTCAGTTATTTTCTGCCTCAATTTCTCATTGTAAGGAAGGGAGAAATAGTAACTGCAATTCAGAACTTCTGTAAAAATTTGATGAATAAAATATATGTAAATGACTCAGTAAATTCAATGCATATTTTAATATCAATAGTAATTTTATTAATAGTAAAATGATGAAATAATATGGAGAAAGCAAAGAGATTTTAGGTAAAGAGCTGGATATTTAACCTCCAAATTATCACATAAGAAATAATTTGACACCTTGGTGTTTTCTAACAACAGAAATTTCTCACAAGTCTGCTTGTTGAAAGTTGCATGGGGTCACATGAAACTATGTTTTCCATAGAAGGAGACAAAGGGAGATAGCCACTTGAGTAGAGGTAGTCTCATGACAAAGACTAAATATCAAAAAATGCAAAACCAGCTGACCCAAACCTATTCAACACTTTCAGCTAGGAAAAGCATTTGCTATGCTTATTTATGAAGTGCTGTCTAAAGTTTAGGCCAAAGTCATTTAGTGGGATAGAGATGTACTTATTCTGCCTATGATGAAGCCATATCAAGGGCAGGAAATAAGGGAGGAATTCTGAATAAATAATACCTACCTAAAGTACACAACTTTTTCAAGCTCCCATTAGTAAATATGAAGATTGTTTCTAATTTTCATGTTAATAAATAAGAGCATATTATATGGAATATGTACAGCTATACATATAATATTCATCCATTGTATATATTTATTCTGAGAGATGAACTCTTAGAAAAGAAATGGTATTATCTAAGTAATTTTTTTTCTTTTTTGAAAAAAGATTTTTTTGATAAGATTTTACTATGTAGTCCTGATTGGCCTTGAATGCACAGAGATACTTCTGGCTCTGCTTCTTGAGTGCTCAAATTAAAGGCATAGGACACTATGCCTGGTCTCAAATACAACTTTTTTTTCTTTTTCTTTTTTTTTTTTTTTCGAGACAGAGTTTCTCTATGTAGCCCCGGCTGTACTGGAACTCACTCTGTAGACCAGGCTGGCCTCGAACTCAGAAATCCACCTGCCTCTGCCTCCCAAGTGCTGGGATTAAAAATTCAAATGAACTTTTAAAATGTAATTATGTAGTTGCTTTGAAAAAAAAAGCAAAGTAGGACCCTTTTAGTCAAAATGGATATATTCCCAAACCCAGATGATATATAATACATCAAGATTGTGTGAGTGTGTGTGTGTGTGTGTGTGTTATGTGTGGGTATAATTTCAATTTGATATCAAGATGGCTACCAAGTGCCTACTGAACACTTAGCAATGTGACCCAGTGTGAATATAGTGGACCCAGAGATAATTAACTAATATAGTGGATAAAGGGATGATTCATGCTCCAAGCAAGATGTAACAGGACACTGAAATTTCATTATCCTATTTAAAACAGTTTAAATTAAAAACTTTGTAGGTTTTTCTAGAATTTTCCACTTAATGTTTTTAGAACACAGGTGAGTGTGAGTATATGAAACAGTAGGAAGTGACACTGTGGATAAAGGCAAAATGTACTGCATCCATTTACTCTTTCCAACGTATGGGGGAGTTTTAGAAAAGTCTAAGCAGTGACTCTGAATAGACAGCAAAGAACAAAGGAATTAGAACTAGTGCTGAAAGGAGATGGACCAAGGAGGCAGGAGATATTAAAACAAAGCAAGGAGATCCAGACAGAAACTACATGGTATGTAAGGTGTTTTCTAGGCAAGATAAGGAATCAGAGTATTGTGAGATTTTTTTTGCCGATCCAGTTTGCACTTTAATTAGGACATAGAGACTTCTATATAGTTTTAAAGTTGTTGACTTTTTGCTGGGGCAGTCTGTTGGCTAGATAAAAACTTAACCTGACTTATCTACCATTCTGTCTCTCCATGTGGTTCCTCACTGGCTGCTTCCAGTTTCATCAATCTCCCTTCTGTATGTTTTCCACCTCTGTATTCTGGTCTGCTGTGTCTCTCTGCTTCTACTTTTATCTCCTTCCTGGAAGTCCTACCCTTTTACTTCCTGCCCTAGCTCAGGCCATCAACTCTTCATTATAAAAAAGGAACATCCCAGTTTTAACCAATCAAACAAGACAATGTCTGGTCCATCTCTTAGGTGGCCTTTAGGCATTGAGGGCTGCCTGACCTTCATCTTTTGGACAAGTAATGAAGGTCAAGTATTTACAAATAGAAAACTAGTGGTGGGTATAGAAATTACAATGCCCAAATCCTGCTAGTACTTAGCTCTCTGCTGCTACAGCAATCAACAATTGAAAATATAAGGGCTCCACTGGACTGAGCACAGGGTCCCAATGAAGGAGCTAGAGGAAGGGCCCAAGAAGCTGAAGGGTTTGCAGCCCCTTAGGACAAACAACAATATGAACTAACCAGTAACCACAGAACCCCAGGGACTAAACCACCAACCAAAGTACACATGATGGAACTCATGGCTCCAGCTGCATATGTAGCAGAGGATGGCCTAGTCTGTCATCAATGGGAGGAGAGGCTCTTGGTCCTATGAAGGCTCTATGCCTGCCCCAGTGTAGGGGCAGGAATTGGGAGAGGGAGGGTTGGTTAGCAGGGGGAGGGAGGAGGTAATAGGATTTTTTTTGGAGCAGAAACCAGGAAAGGGGATATCATTTGAAGTGTAAATAAAAAAATCTAATTAAAAAAGAAAATACAGGGGTATCCCTTTATACAGTGTAAGGAATGTTATTCCAACACTAGAGTTAACTGATCAAAAGTTGGTGTCATTAGAAAGTAGCTCAGTGGTACATCACTTGCCTGGCAATGCACTGGCCTGGGTTTGATCCTCAGCAAACCAAAATGGAAATGAAAAGACCACAGTAATAGATATGAGGGAAGCTGGCTTAGTTTATTTGTTCTTTCAATTTATACATGTCAGAATCTCCTTTGTCTGGGAAGAACTCAGTAAGAGCCAACAACCCCATGAATATATATGAATATTCTCAGTCAATTTCAGTGGCAAAATATTTGATTTATATTTATATTTATGCTATAAGAAAGCTATCTATCATATTATACTAAATCTTCATAAGTTTAGCTCCTTCTCATCTCAGTGTCCTGATTGTATCTAATAGATGATGCTTTATGTAGACAGATATATTAGTCAGCCATACTTACACTACCTGGCAAGTTTTCCAATGGGGAGGCTCCCCTAATATTCTTCTGATTCTATACTGAAGAAATTGAAAATGTGATGTTCTAGCAGATCTGGCTATAGAATTCATTCCCCAAGCACAGCAAAACCAGTCAACAATCACTCAGTATTAGACACATTCTTTCTGTTAATTACTCAGCTGAAACAATGGGAGCTCTCTGCAAATGGAATGTCTCGAGAAGGTTAAGAATATGAAAGTTGAAAAGAGTGGTGCACTTAATTCTTGGTATCCAGTAGATTATGATCCCCATAAATGTTGTGTGCTTTTCATGTTGGGGTAGTTAACTTATTTTATCTGTCTTACAGAAAATTCCCAAAGATACAAGCACCAATATTTCCCTCATGACATCCCTGGCACTTAGAAAATGTGAAAATGATCAATTCTTGGCGAATGAGATGGACCATAATATTTTGAATTAGAGATAGTGGTGCAAGGCATATATGAACAGATCTGACAATATCTAGTTTTCAGTTCTTTGGGAGTGTGCCCAGTGACCATTGCTGTTGGGGATAGTGGAATAGAAGTCTTCTCACTTGATAGTTTGGAGATTAAAGCAATGTTCTCAGAAGTCTCATTCTTGGCTATGACTTTGACTGTGCCTATACTAACAATGGCATTTCCTGTTCTTATCTATTTTAGAATCTGACATCCAGACCTTGAAAATTTATGAGCTCTATATATCATGTTTCGAAACTAGTTTCTACCACAAATCATCCATATTCACTTTTTATGAACATAGAGAACCACAATTCTTTCTTTAACAACGGGCCTGTGGATTATTTTCAATTTCAGTGAAACCATGCTGATATCTTGTCCTAAGTACATGATGGTTACTTTTGTTTTGTGTACTTTGGGCTTAATCAATACTTTATAACATTATCTAATGAGAAAATCATTTCTATGTTTTCAATCTAGATATTTCCAGAACATACTTTTTAAATTTATTTCTTTCAGTTCTAGAAGTTAAAGCTTACATCTTGTGCACACTAAACAAGTGTCCTACTGACTTGTATCCTTAGCCTCTCTTCTACTCATTTTGACATGGCCTAACTAAGTTGCTCTTAATTTGATTCTCTAGCCCAAGCATGACTTGAACCTACAATCCTTATGACTTAGCCTTTCTGGGCTATTATAAAGGAAGCAGATTAGATTAGCAGATCATTTTGCCCTTTACTAATCTGCTTCCTTTATAAAAATGATTTTCTTAGTGTTATAGTTAAGATGTGGAATGTTGTTTAAGGTTCGAACTTTACAAAAGCGTTATATTATAGTCTTTTCATCCATTTCCTGAAGGCTTCTCTCACATCTCCATTCCTCAGGCTGTAGATAAAGGGGTTCAACATAGGAGTCACCACTGTGTACATGACTGTCACAATGCGGCCCTTGACCACTGAGTAGCTAGAAAGGGGCCTGAAATAGACCCATGTAAGAGTGCCGTAGAATATGGCCACCACAGTGAGATGGGAACCACAGGTAGAAAATGATCTCCATTTCCCATTGGCAGAGGGGATCTGGAGGACTGCTGAGATGATGAAGGCATAGGAGGCAATGATGAAGACCAGAGCTCCATTGATAACTACCACTCCTTCTGTATGAATCATCAAGGTGTTGAGTTGGGTGCTGGTACAGGAGATTTTCATCAGAGGATAGAGGTCACAGAAGAAATGGGGTATCCTGTTTTCTGCACAAAAGATCAGTTTGCCCATGAGGAAGGTGTGCAGCAGGGCATGAAGGTGGGAGAGGACATGGCATAGAGCCACCATTTGTGCACACAGCATTCCAGTCAGTATTGAGGTGTAACGGAGAGGGTGACAGATAGCAATGTACCTGTCATAGGCCATCACAGCCAGGAGGAAATTTTCCATGGCTGCAAAGCAAATGAAGAAATATGTTTGGGCTAAGCAGCCCACATAGGAAATGGCCTTTGTAGAGGAAAAAATGTTTTGTAACATCTTGGGAACTGTGGTAGAGGTGAAGCAGATATCTGCCAAGGCCAGATTACTAAGGAAGATGTACATTGGAGTGTGGAGATGAGGGGCAGAGATTATAAGTGTGATGATAAATATATTGCCAGAAATGTTGATGATATACATGAGCAGAAAGAGAAGGAAGAGAGGAATCTGCTCAACTGGGTTAGTAGAGATGCCCAAGAGAACAAAGTAAGACACATTGGTCCAGCTGCTGTTGTCCATCTGTTACCATAAGAACAGAAAAGATCATTTTCAGTCCTTTGGAAATATGAGCAGGCTGCTTAGTAACCATCACTGCTGTGTTCCACTATGAAATATACATGATAATAACAAAAGGATTGAGTACCTTATTATTTTTCATCATTTTTTTAACATTATTATTGTTTTCACTTATAACATTTACAAAGTATCTTCCTTGAATTGGGGACTTTGGCACATTATCGTATTTAAATATTACAATTACTTTATGAAGCTTCACCATTGTTTTGTATTTTACAAGTTAGAAGACATATAAAGTTTAAGCTCTTAAAGGGCACATTTCAATTTATATCATGTTTGCCAGGATCCAAAGGTTATGCTGTTAAACACTATATGACATGACTCTCTAAAATTTAGCCAAGCTACCTTACTTGTGACATTAGACTTATTGATGAGATGCACATCCAAGGAACTTGCCTGCAGAAGGGAATGCCAGAGTTAATATGGTTCACCAGTTCTTACTGTAGAGGATGCATATAGGGGTATCCTTGCTGGTGCGTGAGATCTCGCAAACAGTACAAATTGTTTTTTAAGAAATAATTTCCATCTTAATAATTTCCATACATTTCCTTAATTGACTCTTATCTTCAACTAGTCTTATGCTTTATCTAGTTTCATAGCTAACAACAGTAAGACAAAGAGTAATAAGGCTGATGTTTACTTTACACACTTACTCTAGCAAAAAATAATAGTTATTTTTGTATACATAGACTTAGGTTGAAAAAAGGCACATTGCTCCATTAGATGTCTTGGTCTGCATGTTTCTTACAGCTTGTTATTCATGTCTACATGTCTCACATGAGTGGATTCAACCACCAATGGATACTTGAAAAAATTTTTCTGAAAATGAAAAAGTGTGATTTTGTTGCATGAGGAATACTATAAATCCACATAAATGAGACGATGCATAGGTGGTTAATTAGATATAAGCAATACTGAGACAATTCAATGTGTGCAATTTAATCTCTGTACAAATACTATTCCTTTTTATGTCTAAAGATTTTGGTATCCCAAAGATCCTGAAACCAATGGCCAATTATATCTGCTTATTATTTAAAATTTCATGTTATGCTACTATATAAAATCAATGCTTCCTATAGATCAAAAATAGATTAAAATTTATGACTCAATATAGTTGAAGCTAATAATATATAATTTGTTACTAATAATTTATATAATATTTCAATTCAGATTAATTTTTTTCTGATTACTTCTAACAACATTTCATGGTCACAAGAAGCTAAAATAACTTTAATTCTATATTCTGTAATGTAGAAAGTGAGATAGATAATAATTATTTCCACTCAAAAGTAATTATGAGATAAAATGTGTATAGGGAAGAATGAAAGTACATGTTTAAGCAGAGCTTTTAATGATGATCTTGTTCTTCCACTTAAAGTGTGATGGTCACAGCAACTCTGTGATGTATTGTCGTCAATGTACATAAGTGAAGATGTTGAAGCTCACAGAATTCAAAGACCCAGATTAGTAAATGGTGAAGTTAGAATTAAAGTTAAGTTGCATCTGATCTCAGAGTCTACTGATTATCCTCCTTCCCTTATGAAGCTTTCCTTATTAATTCCTGTTTCTTCTTCATATTTTGCTTTTACATTGTACTGCCTTATACATTAGCTAGCTAAGTGCTCATTCTCTCTCTCTTATGTATATATGTGTATAAGTATATATGTATATATATGCATGTATGTGTGTTTAAGCCTCATTATAAAGCTAAAACCATATATTCTTGTTTCTGCTTTTAAATTCATGCTATTGAGAGTAAGAGTGCTGAGTAAAGTTCTCCAAGGTCACACTGAATAGGGATGGAGAGAGGCAGAGGAGGAGACTGGTGTGACTGAGGAGGTGGGAAGCCAAGAATCTCAATTCTAAATGGGGGTGCAGAAAGGTAAAGAGCAACAATAGCTTGTGAGTGTAGACCCAGGAAGTAGGACGGTGAGTTTGGTACCGTGTTTGATAGGAAAGTGTTCTGAGAACTTATGGAAAACACTTTTTTCCTCATCTTGGAATTAAGGATAATATCTGCTTACAATAACAAAGCTTTATATACTCTACAGGTGTTGAGGCTCCTTAAAAGTTCAAGGAAACAGTGTGCACCTATCTTTATAATTGTGTGGAAACTTTGGCTTCCTGCCACAAAGCTGATCCTTTTCCTTCAGCCACAAACTACACTTTGCAAACAGAGAAAGCATTAGTATAACTTAGTGAAGTCTACTCTCTGAGATTCCCTTTCATTGTTAGGTTGGAAAGAGGCTGATTGTTAAAGAGAAGGCAATGGAAACAGCCACATGTAAGCATACCTTCCGGATTGCCCAACCCTCTTCACAGGTGGATACTTCCTCAAATCACTGAACCTTTCTGTTTTTCTTAAAGGTATTTTTCATGAAAATCTTAGCTATGTAAATCATCTACGCTTTCTTGTGAGTAGGTTTGAATGGGAGGAGGTTAGTGCATGAAGACAGTAGCATAGCTGAGGATAATGGAGGAAAGACAGACCAAAAAGTGAGATAACAGACAACAACAGATGACAGATTAAAAACCAAAACTTCATAATACTTACATTGCCAAAAATACTTCATAATAAAAAATACTTTATAATAAAAAAAACTTCATAATACTTACATTGCCAAAAGCCCGGCATAAGAATTGCCTAATATGCCCACAAATGTTGTGTGATACTCTGCAGCCCTCTGTGAGTCTGTCCCACTTTACTGAGAACTCTCAGCTAGACTAGAATGTGCTGGACTAGGCACTGTCCTTGGAATATGTGTCATTGTGACTTGTTTTGACACACAGAGCCAGCTACTCATGGAATACAAAGAAGCTAGTCTTTTTTTTCAAAAGAGAAAGAAAAGCATTAGGCAGGAGTTGAAGTGTTAGCGGCTCCATAGGTGTCATACTAGATTTATTAGGGAGGGAGGTCAGGACTGGGGGTGCTGGGAGCTGTGGTTTTTAATCACATGCTTCTGCATGGATCCCCGGTTCTCACTAGTGGAGAGTCCCAAGTGTGTCACTGTCCAGACTTTTTGCTTTCTCTGGGGATTGGGACCAACAAGGCAATGTTTGTAATGTTACTGTGGTGGCAGCTTAGTCCCAGGAGTCCTGAAGAGGAAGCCCACAGAAACTCAGATATGGTCCAGGCAGAGGTGGGTGTCCTTTCCTGAATTCTTTAAGATGCAGCCTCTTGTTTTACTCTCATCTAAGCAGCCAACACATTTTACTTTTATAAAAATATTTAACAGTAAAACATGCTTCAAGAAAAAGTTAGTCTATTTCTACCCCATATATTTATTTCAGGGGTAATTTATCACTGCTCATATCTGACAGGTAGCACTGTAGACACTTCAATGCATAGATGAACATGTGCAATTATATAAAAATGACATCTTGGGACCAGAGAAATGGCTCATTAGTTAGAGTATTTTTTTGCATTTCAGAGTACTCAAGTTTGGTTCCTAGTATGCACATAGTGGCTTACAACCACCTGTAACTTAATTTCCAGGGAATCTGATTTTTTTTTTTTTGTATAACATGTGGCTCTTGCACATATTGTGCACATGAATAAACTCAGGTACACAAAGATACACATGAAAATGAATATTTTAAAAGAGATCTTATTTATGAATCTTTCTTCTTTCTCATAATTAAATTGCGAAGTCCTATGGCAAAAGCAGACTTAGTTTGTTATTTTTAAGATATTTCATAGAATATTATTTTATAGAAATAATAACCATTTCCATATTTATCTTAATGCTATTTTGTTAGCTATTAAGAAACTGAGCAGAGACTGAAGGAAAGCCCATGCTGAGAGTGCCCCACCTGGGGATCCATCCCATATGTAGCCACCAAAACCAGACACTACTGCTGATGCCAAGAAGTTCTTGCTGGCAGGACCCTGATATAGATGTCCCAGAGCTCCCAAAGACTGAATCACCAACCAAAGAATAGACATGGAAGGACCCATGACTCCAGCCGTATATGTAGCAGAGGATGGTCTTGTGTGGCATCAAAGAGAGGGAAAGGCCCTGGGTCCTGTGAAGGCTTGATGCCCTAGTGTAGGAGAATGCTAGGGTGGTGGGGTGGAAGTGGGCATGTAGGTAGGGGAGCACCCTCTTGGAGACAGGGTGAGATGGACATTCTCACAGAGGAAAGTGGGAAGGGAGATAACATTTGAAATGTAAATAAAATAACCAATAAAAATTTAAAAAAAGGAAACTACTACAGTTAACATTCTTTTTTAGGTAGTTCTGTCAACAATGTGCTGCACAAATATACTTATAAAAGTATAGATAAATTTCTGTAACCCACCTGGCCTTTAACTTGCAGCTGAGGATGACTTTAAACTCATCTCCCTTCCTCCATCTCTGAAGTGTTAGGATTACATATACACACTATTATACCCAAATCCAGCCTTAGTTTTTTTTTTTTTTTTTGAGAGAAAGAAAGGAGAGGAGAAGAGAAGGAGAGAGAGGGCAAGAGAGGAAGAAAGCAAGAGAGGAAGAGAGCAGCCTTGGTTTTAAATAACATTTATTTAGGACCTATTCTAAATGGACATCATTGATCCTTAAGCCATGGGCTTAAGATTCTAAATTGTGACAAGAGCAACAGGATCTGGTCAATAAATTTGTTAAAATATCATGTGAAATGAGTTAGCTAAATTTAAAGTCAGATCTTGATGGTGACTTTCCCTGCATTTGTTTCCTGAAAATTCCGATGTAACAATGACCTGAGTGCTTTGATTTGAGATGAATCATGATAATGAGAAGTAGAATCAAGATGGTACAGGGATGAGACCTTTTAACCCTGAACTTTTACAAAGGTCACCATTTTCAGTAGAAATCATTCATTCACTTACTAGTTTTTGCATTTATTTCTACTTAGCTATATGATTGGTTTAGTTGATGGTGTAATGAATAAAACAAAATGTGTACTTCCATAGCATGTATAATGTACCATTAAAGATGTTAATATTCAACTTACAACTACATGAGGAGAAGAGGGAAGAAGTATGTTTTGTTTTCCATAGATCTAGTGCTGTGCTGTGTATTAAGCTCAGGGATCTATGTGGTAGAAATGGTGGAAAGATTGTAAGAGCCAGAGGTGGCTGGATGACTCTAAAGCAGTGTCTTCCAGACATAATATGATGGATACTCATATGAAACTATGACAACATGTATAAGACCTGAACAAGCTGAAATCACACAAAATTACAGCACTGAGGGGCTAGTGGGCACAAAGTTGTACTCCTTACCAAGAAGCTAATTGCAGTTGATGCAATGGAGTGTCTTTGAATATATCAACCATAACTAGAGTAGGCCCCATTCCCAGGAATAGTTGGCCTGGGAAAGTACTGCAAGGGTTTTTAGTATGTGATGTGTGTGTGTGTGTGTGTTTGTGTGTGTGTGTGTGTGTGTGTACTTTTTGTTTCATGTTGTTTTCTTTTACTATCTTTTATCTTTTTGGTGCTTTTTTTGCTTGCTTTAAGTTTTGATTTTTCTTTCCTTTTTTGAGAGTAGGGATATGAAGTTGGGTTGGTGGAACCTGGGAGGAATTGGGGGACAGGAAATAATATGATTAAAATATACTGTATGGAAAAATTTAATTAAAAAGAGGAGGGAAAGGGAGAGAACAGGGGTTTGTTTTTCTTGTTTTTTTTTTTCTTTTTTTGGAGGGGAAACTGGGAAATATGACATGTAAATAAAGAAAATATCTAAAAAATAAAAAAATAAAGAATCAAAAAAAGAGGGAAAATGAAGCTTCAAATTTTAAAAATAAGAACAGTAAACATTTGTAGAATGAATAGGAGAAAAGTTCAACTTTGGTATTTACTCAGCCAATTATTTTTTTTAAAGTTTTAATGCATTATGATGAGAAATGTTACATGATTTCAATTTATCTGAATTTGTTAACATTTAAAAACATATTTTGAGTAAATAGAATTAAATCACATTCTTTTTTCCTTTCAAAACCTACAATATCTTTTTTGTCATATTCTTTAAAATTTATAAAATGTTATAACAATAAAAATAGTATTATAAAATTTGTTTGATATAAAATGACAACCAATTTAACAGTCTTATGTAGATATTTGTCTACAGCAATACTGAAAATGCATATATTTTTCTCAATATATTTTGAGAAAATATATTGAAAATATATTGAGAAAATATTTTGTTTGTTTGTTTGTTTTGTATTTAGTAGAGCTTAAAATATTGGCTCTTACTGTGGTACAAGCCAAAAATAAGAACAATTTTTAGACATTGGATTTCATTGTAATAAGGCTGTACTTCAATGACCCTCACATCACCAAAGATTTTACCTCCATCATAGCTAAGCTGAGAGTTGACAGTTCTGCTGCTCTAAGGAATGAATTGTAGGCACAATTTTTGGATACAGACTTCCTGCTATGGTCAAAGCTATTTGACTTGAGTGAGTGACTTTATTCTCAGCCCACAGAGAACAGGTTACATTCATTTATGCAATAGTGTGTGTATTAAGATGGTCTATTTATGAAGTCATTCACCAACTGTTTCAATGCACAATGGTTCTGCTTGGAAGATAGCACAGACATTAGGTGAGAGTAAGAATCTGGTTCATTAGCTGTGATAATTTGGAAAAACATTCATCTCAGCAAAGAGTAACTTATAAAGTCCTCTTCTTCAAACTTAATACAAGAGTTACAAATGTCAAGCAAAGCATTCAGTCTCACTCTTTGTTGTTCTCCCAATTTGATTGTCTACATTTCATTTGGGTATATAAATATTTTTGAAATATGTAAGATGTTCTGAAAACCATAGTATAGTATAAAAACATGAAATAAACAATACTACTAATAGAGAGGCTGAGATAGGAGAAGCAAGATTTCAAGACCCTTATGTTGTACACAGCAAGATACTGTCACATATAAACAAGCTGAAAGTGGATATGGATTGTACACTATTGAACATATTTCTCCAATTACCAAATTAGAGAGACCATTGGATGACAGTCACCAAATTTATAATTCCTCATATTATTAGATTTCAATCGATTAGGATATGTTGGTAATATTAATTTTCATATTAAGATATTAAGAAAAAGTAATTGTTACTTCCTGTTGTTTTTGTTGTAATAGGTGGAATTAGGTTTGTGTGGGTTTTTTGAAAGATTACTTTCTTGCTTCTTCTACGGTGTAGTTTTGCTCCTTATGTTGGTGTTTTCCATGTATTATCCTTTGTAGGGCTGGATTTGTGGAAAGATATTGTGTAATTTTGTTTTGTCATGGAATATCTTGTTTTTTCCATCTATGGTAATTGAGAGTTTTGCTAGGAATGGTAGCCTGGGCTGGCATTTGTGTTCTCTTAGAGTCTATATGACATCTGCCCAGGATTTTCTAGCTTTAATAGTCTCTGGTGAGAAGTCTGGTGTAATTCTGATAGGCCTGCCATTACATATTACTTGACCTTTTTCCCTTACTGCTTTTAATATTCTTTCTTTGCTTAGTGCATTTTGTGTTTTTATTATTATGTGACAGAGGAATTTCTTTTCTGGTCCAGTCTATTTGGAGTTCTGTAGGCTTCTTATATGTTCATAGGCATCTCTTTTTTTAGGTTAGAGAAGTTTTCTTCTATAATTTTGTTGAAGACATTTACTGGCCCATTACCTTGGGAGTCTTCACTCTCTTCTATACCTATTATTAACCTTAAGTTTGGTTTTCTCATTGCGTCCTGGATTTCCTGGATGTTCTGAGTTAGGAGCTTTTTGCTTTTTGCATTTTTTTTTGACAGTTGTGTCAATGTTTTCTATGGTGTCTTCTGCCCCTGAGATTCTCTCTTCTACCTCTTCTATTCTGTTGGTGATGCTTGCATCAATGACTCCTGATGTCTTTCCTAGGTTTTATATTTCCAGGGCTGGCTCCCTTTCTGATTTCTTTATTGTTTCTATTTCTATTTTTAGATTCTGGATAGTTTTGCTCATTTCCTTCACCTGTTTTATTGTGTTTTCCTGTAGTTCTTTAAGAGATTTCTGTGTTTCCTCTTGAAGGGCATCTAGCTATTTACCTGTGTTCTGTATTATTTCTTTGAGGGTGCTATTTATGTCTTTCTTAAAGTTCTGTGTCATCATCATGAGAAGTGATTTCATATCTGAATCTTGCTTTTCTGGTGTGATGGTATGTCCAGGACTTGCTATGGTGGGAGTATTGGGTTCTGATGATGCCAAGTAACCTTGGTTTGTGTTGCTTATATTCTTATGCTTGTCCCGCACCATCTGGTTATCTCTAATGCTACATGCCCTTGCTAAATCTGTCTGAAGCCTGTCCTTCCTGTGATACTGGTTGTGTCAGAAATCCTTAGAGTCAAGCTGTCTCTGTGATCCTGTGATTCTGGGAACCTGTGATCCTAGGCGTGTTAGGGCACCTCAGAGTGAATCTTTCTCTGGGTGTTGTGGACTGGATTTGGAGCTTGTGCCCAAGGTCTGCTCAGGGCATTATCCCAGACAGACTGGAAGGAACCTGAGCCACTGTGTTGGCGGAGTTCCTGTGTGCCTGGTCCCATTTGGCCCAGCTACTTCCGGTATTGAGACAAATGTTGTGTCCATCTCACCTCTGATCCTGGGCATGTTAGAGGGCCTGGGAGTGGAGCTTCCTCTGGGTGTTTTGGGACTATCTGCAGAGTTTGTGCCCAAGGTCTACTCAGGCACCAGCTGGCCCAGACCGACTGGAAGCAACCCGGGCCACTGGGCTGGTGGTGTGCCTGTGTGCCTGGTCCCACTGATCCCAGTTACTTCTGGTGTTGGGAGAGATCACTTAGCCAATTATTTATTGAAGTGTCATTGATATAAGTGTTTCGGAAAAAGAAATGTGGGACATTTAAAAATATTTCTCACAACAAGGATCTATCCTGATCCTACTGAGACTGTTCAGGCTGTTAAAACAAAAGCCAACAATGGGTAATTGATAGACACCAGAAGCTTATTTCTTACTGATTTGGAGTTGGAGCTATCAAGGGTCAAGGTATTTGCAGATTCTATACCTGGTGACTTGCACATTCATTCTATGTCCCTGTAGTGTGAACTCTCTTGGCATACCTTTGTAAGGACATGAATCTTGTTCACAAGGCTCCAGACTCATAATCTAGCAACTCAATCTTCTCAAACCACCAACACAAAAATCAAGGGGAATGTGGGATATAAGCACCCAGACCGTGGCATTCTGTCCTTCTGTTTGTCCCCAAATTCATATGTCCTTCTTGCATATATTCCATCTCAATAGTCCCAAAGTCTTAATTCATCCTAGGACCAGTTCTAAAGTCCAAAGTCCAGAATCATATCTTAAATATCATCCAGGAGCTGGAGGAATGACTCAGTGGTTAAAAGCACCTTCTGCTCTTGCAAATAACCCAGTTTTGTTTCTCAGCACCCATGTGGTGATGGGATCATCTGTGACTTCATTTCTAGGAGCTGTGACACTATCGTCTGATCTCTGATCTCTACATGCACCATACACACACATCACATAGGCACCTGTTTGAACAAATAATCCATGGACATAAAATAAAAATAAGTTAAAATTTTTAGTAAAAATACACATATAATGTAAATACGGTATGAGTGGAGCTCAAGGAAATATTTTTTAATATTATTTATTTAATGTATATGAGTATACTGTAGCTGTCTTCTGACACACCAGAAGAGGGCATCAGATCCCATTATAAATGGTTGAGCCACCATGTGGTTGCTGGAAATTGAACTCAGGACCTCTGGAAGAGCAGTCAGTGCTCTTAACTGCTGAGCCATCTTTCTAGCTCTCAAGAAAATATTGATCTTGAGGTAACTTGCACTCTGGCTAGGAATCTGTAAAATCAAACATGAGATAAGGGTCCAAGATACTATGGAATTATAGATTTAAGACTGACACACTACTAATACAAAAATAAGGAAGAATGGGGTAACAGATCCCAGCTAAGTATATTTAAAACCTTAAGGTTCACGAATAGCTTTTTAAAAACTTTGATTTTTGGTCAACCGGGATGGAATTTCTGTGTCAGAAGCTTTGCTGAGCAGATTTGGTTCCCCAAGGCTCTGGGAAATTATTCTACAGTCTTTGGCTGCTCATACCCACAACACTGCTGGGTACAACTTATTTGTATTTTCTTTGTGTTGGACCCCACTTCCAGATACTCTATGAGCCTGTTGTTGTATGTATAACCCTTCCTACAACTTTTCTGGGCACTGCCCAAGTCTTGGATTCTCTTTGTCTTTTAGTTTTAAAAAAGCCACCTTAAAATATTTTTCTCTCTTCTAGTCTATTTACTACAACTATCCTAGACAAGACAAACCACACCTTCAACTCTTTACTTAGGAAGTTCTTCTAGAAAGATATCTCATTGCATTGGTCAAAACTTCTGCCTTTCATAAGACACAAATGATTCAGCCATGTTCTTTGTCTCTCTATAACAACATTAACTTTTCTTGTGAATTCCAAAATTAACTTGAACCTGAGCCATTCACTTCCCTACTGTCAGATATCCTCCAATAACATCAGTCTTTTTTTCATACCAATGTTCTCATTCTTGGGAGCCCTAACCAGCAATGCCTGCTCAGATACCATCTACTTTAATGTCAGTTCATTTTGTTACTGTATTTTTGAGTACTCCAGGTACTTTGACACGACTTTCTTATCTGATATATACTTTGCAAATATTTTTCTAGTGTATAGGTTATCTTTATACTCAATCATGTAAATATATAATTACATATTTAATAATTTAATTCTATATTAACCAACATATAATTATGTATGTAATAATTTGACATACTAGTCTTTCACACATATAATTATATATTTAAGAATTTATTATATATTAATTTATAGTTACATATAAAATATACTTTAGTTTGATGATGCTCTGTAATTTGGGGTTATATATGAAAAACCTCATAGACCAGTCTTCTTCTGTTTTCATCTTTTGGTTTTATGGTATTAGCTCTTACACTGAAGTCATCATTCCAGCTTCTTCACTGTCTATGAAATTAATTTCCCCAATGCCTTTTTTTGATGGGACTATCTTTTCTCTATTGTGGTTTTAGTAACTTTTTGAAGATTAATTGACCATATATATATGGATATATTCCTTATTGTCCCATGTGTTTGTGTCTTCATGCAGGTCTTCTGAGAACAAGTAAGCCATATATCAAAGCCAAAGATCTGGTGTCTTTGGCTGTATTTGTTGCTCAAGATGTTTCAGATATTCAGGCTCTTTTGTGGTGGAATTTAGGTTTGCCTTTTCTTTTTTAAAAAATAATTAAAATTTCTCTTCTGCCCAGTTCTTTCTGCTGGGGCAGACTGCTAGCTAGTCTGCTACCCTGAAGACACCATATCCTGAGCCATTCCAGAAGATTTGTTGTATTCAGAACAGTTGGTAAGAACCCCCCTCCTCCCCAAGTCCTAGAGCTTCCACTGGGAGCCCAGTGAACTCAGGATTCAACACACTCTAGGACCCCTGCCCACTGAATACCACTCCCATTCTGCCTGGTCCTTTCTGCTGGGATAGACTGCTACATGATCTTTTCCCCTGACAACACCATATCTTGAGAGATCCCAGAAGATCCTGCTGCACACAAAGCAACCCAGCAACTAATACCACAGCCTGAGGCATCCCAGGAAATCTGTTGCACACAGGATAACTGACAAAATGCTCACCAGCCTATTTGCTCCCCTGAAGACACCACAGCTTGAAGGCATCCCAGGAGGTCCTCTGTACACAGGGCAACTGGGCAACAGACACCACAGTCTGAAGACATCCTGGGGACTCTGTGGCATGCAGGGCATCTGACCAGATAGGCTGAAGCCTCCTGGGAGTTTTGCTGCACACAGGTAAACAGAAACCACAGTTCATAGGCCCTCTGAAGAATCTCTTCACACAGGACAACAGCTTGACTGCTCCTCTGAAGACACAACAGTCTAAAGTCCTCCTAGGAGATCTACTGCAGCCAGGGCAACAGATCAGGAGCTTCTCCACCCCTCTAAAGAGCCCCCATTTGGAAGGTCCCACAGTTGGTATGCTATAGCCAGGGCCACAAGGCCTACCGGGAGACCTGAAGCAATCCACGGACAAAAGAGGCAGATTCAAGACAGAGTCACCCAGATCAGCAAATACCAGGGATAACCAGATGGAGAGAGGCAAGCACAAGACCATGAGCAACAGAAGCAATATACTTGGGTAGCAATCAAAAGCCAGTTCTCCTACCACAGAAAGCCTTGAATACACCAACACACCTGAAAATTTTAGGAAGCTAACCTAAAATCCTATCTCATGAAGAAAATAGAGTCCTTTAAGGAGGAGATAAATAATTGACTTTAAGAAATACAGGAAAACACAGGTGAACAGGAAGAGGAAACAATAGGAAGAGGACACTTATTTGTTTCCTCTTGTTCCTTCAAGGAAAACAGAATAAAAAAGATGAAGGAATTGAATAAAGCAGTCCAAGATCTAAAAGTGGAAGTAGAAACAATAAAAAAACAAATGGAGGCAAACCTGGAAATTAAAAACCTAGGAAAAAGGTCAGGAATTACAGATGAAAGTATTATCAGCAGAATAGAAGAGATAGAAGAGAGAATCTCAGATGTAGAAGATACTGTAGAAGAGAGTGACACAACTGTCAAAGAAAATTCAAAATGTTAAAAACTCCTAACCCAAAGCATCAAAGAAATTCAGGACATAATGAAAGACCAAATCTAAGAATAATTTGAATAGATGAGAATGAAGATTCCCAGTTCAAATGGCCTGAAAATATTTTCAACAAATCATAGAAGAAAACTTCTCCAATCTAAAGAAAGAGATAGTCATAAAGGTACAAGAAGCCTATAGAACACCAAATAAATGGGACCAAAAAAGAAAACCCTCTTGTCACATAATAATTTAAACACTAAATTCACAGAAAAAAAAGAAAGAATATTAAAAGTAGCAAGGAAAAAGGGCCAAGTCACATAAAAAGAATTACACTAGACTTCTCAACAGAGACTGTGAAAGTCAGAACAGTCTGGTCAGAGGTCATGCAGACTCTAAGAGAACACAAATGCCAGCCCAGGCTACTATATCTAGCAAAACTCTCAATCAACATAGATGGACAAAACAAAATATTCCAGGACAAAACCAAATTCAAACAGTATCTACCTACCAATCCAGCTCTACAGACTATCCTAGAAGGAAAATTCCAACAAAAAAAGGTACCTACAACAAAGAAAAGACAAGATATTAAGCATCTAATAATAAAGTCAAAAAGGGAGATCATAAGCACATAATGCCATCTACAAAACCAAACCTATCAGGAACCAACAGTCATCTGTCTTTAATATCTCTCAATAGTAATAGACTCAACTTACCTATAAAAAGACATAAGCTAACAGACTGAATACACAAACAAGATACAGCATTTTGCTGCATACAAGAAATATACCTCAATAACAAAGACAGACCTATCTCAGAGTAAAAGGGTGAAAAAAGGTCTTCCAAGCAAATGGTCACAGGAAACAAGCTGGAATCACCATCCTAATATCCAATAAAATAGACTTTCAACCAAAAGTTATCAAGCATGGTGAGGAAGGACACTTCATAGTCATCAAAGGGAAAATCCACCAAGAGACAGTCTCAATTCTGAACATCTATAACCCAAATACAAGGGCACCCAAATTCATAAAAGAAACTTTACTAAAGCTCAAAACACACATCGAACCTCACACATTAGTATTGGGAGACTCCAACTTCAATGGACAGGTCATTAAAATAGAAACTAAACAGAAACATGGTGAAACTACTAGAGATTATGAACCAAATGGATTTAACAGATATCTACAGAACATTTCACCCTACAACAAAAAAACCCACCTTCTTCTCAGCACCACATGGTACCTTCTCCAAAATTGGCAATATAATTGGTCACAAAACAACCCTAAACCAATACAGGAAGATTGAAATATTCCCATGCATCCTATCAAATCACCATGGCCTAATACTGGTCTTCAATAACAGGAAAAACAACAGAAATCCCACATACACATGGAAACTGAAGAACTTTCTACTCAATGATAAGTTGGTCAGGGAAGAAAAAAGAAAGAATTTAACAACTTTCAGGAATTTAAAAAAATGTTGACATATCATACCCAAACTTATGGAACACAATGAAAGCAGTGCCAAGAGGAAAATTCATAGCACTAAGTGCCCTGGTAAAGAAACTAGAGAGATCTTAAACTAGCAACTTAACAGCACACCTGAGAGCTCTAGAACAAAAAGAAGCAAGCTCATCCAAGAGGAGTGCAAGGTAGCAAATAGTCAAACTCAGGGCCGAAATCACCCAAATAGAAACAAAGAGATCAATAAAAAAAATCAACAAAACCAAAATCTGATTCTTTGAGAGAATCAATATAGATAAACCCCTAGCCAAACTAACTAAAGGGCCCAGAGGTAGTATCTAAATTAATAAAATCAGAAATGAAAAGGGAGGTATAACAACAGAAACTGAAGTAATTCAAAAAATCATCAGATCCTACTACAAAAACCTATACTCAACAAATCTGGAAAATCTAGGTGAAATGGTGGTTTTTAGACAGATACCACATACCAAAGTTAAATCAAGAGCAGGTAAACTATGTAACAGGCCCATATCCTCTAAGGAACTAGAAGTTATTAAAAACATCCCAACCAAAGAAAGCCTAGAGCCAGGTGGATTTAGTGCAAAATTCTACCAGACCTTCAAAAAAGACTTGACACCTTAAAGTATCCCATAAAACTGAATCAGAAGACACAATATCTAATTCATTCTATGAAGCCACAATTACTCTGATACCTAAACCACACAAGGACCCAACCAAAAAAGAACTTCAGACCAATCTCACTAATGAATATCAATGCAAAAATACTCAATAAAATTCTCACAAACTGAATCCATAAACACATCAAAACAATCATTTACCATGATCCAGTAAGCTTCTTCCCAGGGATGCAAGTTGGTTCAATATATGAAAATCCATTAATGTAATCCACTATATAAACAAATTCAAAGAAAAAAAATCACATGATCATCTCCTTAGATGGAGAAAAAGAATTTAACAAAATACAACACCTTTTCATGTTAAAATTACTGGAGAGATCAGGAATTCAAGGCCCATACCTAAACATAATAAAAGTGCATTACTGAAAACCAACAGCCCATATCAAATTAAATGGAGACATACTTGAAGCAATCCCACTAAAATTGGTGACAAGACAAGGATGCCCACTCTTCCAATATCAATTCAATATAGTACTGGAAGTGCTAGCTGGAACAATAGACAAAATAAGAGATCAAGGGGATACAAATTGGCAAAGAAGAAATAAAGATATCACTATTTGCAGATGATGTGATAGTATGCATAAGCAACCCCAAAAATTATACCAGAGAACTTCTCCAGCTGATAAACAACTTCAGCATAGTAGCTGGATACAGAATTAATTCAAATAAATCAGTAGCCTTCCTTTATACAAAAAATGATAAACAGACTGAGAAAGAAATTAGGGAAACAACTCCCTTAATAATAGCCACAACTAATAGAAAATATCTTGGGGTATTTCTAACCAAACAAGTGAAAGACCTGTATAACAATGACTTCAAATCACTCAAGAAAGAAATCAAAGAAGATATCAGAAAATGGAGAGGTCTCACATGCTCATGGATTTACAGAATTAATATAGTAAAAATGTTCATCCTATCAAAGGCAATTTTACAGGTTCAATGCAATCCCCATCAAAATCCCAACACAACTCTTCAAAGACATGGAAAGAGCAATTCTCAAATTCATCTGGAAAGGCAAAAAACCCAGAATAGCTAAAACAATAAAAGAATGACTAGGAGAATCACCATCCCTGACCTCAACCTTTACTACATAACAATAGTGATAAAAACTGCATATTATTGTTATAGAGACAGACACATTGATCAATGGAATAGGATTGAAGACCTAGAAATGAAACCACACACTTATAGACACTTGATCTTAGACAAGTGTGGAGGAGGTGTGGGATGTGGAACAGTTGGAGAGTGGACCAGGAGGGGAATAAAATCTGGAGTGTGAATAAATAAATAAATAAATAAATAAATAAATAAATAAAAGTTTAAATAAAAATAAAAATTTATTTTATCTGAAGTTGTCACCTCCTGGCAGGACTCCCAGTGGAGGGATAAAGACACCATCCCACTCCAAAACCATTGACCCCAAATTTTTCCATTCTACAAGAGCTATAGTTATAAAGATGACATAGAAACTGAGGAAATGGTCCACCAATGACTTGCCCAACTTGAGATCCATCCCATAGGCAAGAATCATTCAGTGACACTATTAATGATACTCTGCTATACTTGTAGACAGGAGCCCAGCATAAGTGTCCTCTGAGAGGCTCTACCCAGAAGTTGATGTAAACAGATGCAGAGAGCCACAGCCAAACATTAAACAGAACTCAGGAAGTGTTATGGAAGAATTAGGGGAAGGATTGGGGTACCCAGAGGGGGATAGGCACTCTGCAGGAAGATCAACAGAGACAACTCCTCTGAACCCTTGGGTGATCCCAGAGACTGAACCACCAACCAAAGATCATAAAAGGGCTGGACCTAGGACCTCCACATATATGTAGCAGATGTGTAAGTTGTTTTTCATGCAAATCCCACAAACAACTGGAGCAACTGACTTTGTTGCCTGCCTGTGAATCCTGTTCCCCTAACTGGGCTGCCTTGTCTATCTTCAGCAGAAGAAGATAGTGCCTAATCCTACAGTGACTTGAGGTGCCAGGGTATATTACACAAGCGGTACTTCTCTCTTCTCAGACATGATGGGTTTCTGAGATGGGCTTGGGAGGGATGGCTACAATCAGGATGTAAAGTGAATAAATATTTTTTTTTTTGGTATATGACTTCAGGATTACTCTGCACTGGACAGTCAATAAGGACACTCAGCACTGAGGGAGGCTACTTGTTATCCCAGAAGTCATTGGCTGCAGGTAATTCTTTGTCTACAGATAGGATCCTGTAAATTTTCCCTCTTGTCTTCTTAATGGAAATATTTCTAGGACAGACAATGTCTATCAGACTTCTTAGTATTCTGCCTCTTAAAATATTTCTGCCTGTTCTTCTGTAATGATCCTTGATCTTATGGCTGTGACTCAGGGGATGTGATTTAGATATCTCCATTGGGGCAGAGCTCCCCATGATCTCTGCATTTTGTCCATTTGTGGTTTCCATGATAGTTTTCATTTGTTGGGAAGAGAGGCTTCTCTGATGAGAGGTGGTAGTTAGACTTACCTATAGATTTAAGGGTATGATTTAGAATGTAATAAGGAATTATGTTGGTCTGTCAAAGTGGTGGCAGTAGATTTCATTGTAAGGTCCATGATCTTGATGACCCCAGGAAGTTGCAAAGTTTCTAGTACCAGGTATGATTCCCCTTCTGTTGAATGTGCCTTAAGTCCAATTAGAGAGCTGTTGATTGACACCAAATGTGGGTGCCACTTATTATACTTTTATGTATCTCTTGCCATGCTGCTATTAGCATAAATACATTAATGGGATATTTTATTTTACATTTTGAAAGCATTTCCCCTCTTTCTTTTCTTCTTAGTCTCATCTCTCCACTTCCCTTCTTCACTCTTCTATCCACTTCTCCTTTGTTTCTTTTCAAAAAAGTGAAGCCTCACATGGTTATCTACTAACTTGTAGTAAGACTAGGCACCTCCTCATCTATTAACACAGAACAACAGAACCCATTAGAAGGAAAGAGTCCCAAAGGCAGGTAACATAACAGAGACAGAGAACCCCTGTTTCCACTGTTAGGAGTCCCACAAAAAAACCCTTAAGCTATACAACTGTTAACATATGTGCAGAAGGATTAGGCTAGTACCATGCTGGCTCCCTTGTTGGCAGTTTAGTCTCTATGAGCCCCTATGGGCCCAGATTAATTGATTCTATGGGTTTTCTTATAGTGTCCTTGACCCCTCTGTCTCCTATAATCCCTCCCACAAGATTCCCCTAGCTCTGCCTAATGTTTGGCTATGGGTCTCTATATCTGTTTACATCAGTTGCTTGGTTAAGCTTCTCTGATGACAATTGGGCTAGATGCCAATCTATGAATATATCAGAGCATTGTTAGGAATCATTTCATTGAAGTTTTTCCCCAGTCATGTTTGGTTTTATCCTAGGTCTCTGGGCTATTCAGCCTATGGTTCCTTACTCTCCAGGCAGTGTCAGGTGTGGGCACCTTCTCATGGCATGAGTCTCAAGCTGGACCAGTCATTGGATGGCCACTTCCACAATTTCTGTACTACCTTTACCCCAACACATCTTGTAGGCAGGACACTTTGTAGGTTTAAGGTTTTGTGGCTGGATTGGTGTTCCAATGCCTCCTCTGAAAGTCCTGCTTCATTATAGGAGATGGCTGATTCTAGCTCTGTAGGCTTCACTGATAGGAATCTTAGTAAATCAGTTAGTGGAAGTTTCCATTGCCCTAGGTTTCTGATCCCTCTTGTTTCCATCCCCCTGTCCAGTGTTGTCCAGTCCCCTTTCATCATCTACCATCAATGTCTACCCTGTTTCCTCTGAGAAATATTGGTGGTAGAAAACCCAATGTATACATGATTTTGTAATGTTTTTATTAACTCAATTAATCTGATTTAACAACAACCATAACCGAAAATTTTTGATGTTGAACACTTTCAAAATAAAAGACAGACAGACCAAAACCAAAACAAGAAATAAAATCATCTAATTAAAGATTATGTCACCAGAAGATCGGCTGATACCTGCCCAAACACTCCAGCCTGCATGCTTCCAGGAGGGCCTCAGTGACCAAGGACATGGGTGAGAATCTCAACCAAATATCAATGCCAGGTGGGACACCCACACAGCCAAGCTAACATGGGACCTACCTCTTACCTTGTCTCCTCTGAGATCCACCTTCCTTCCAGCCCACTTCTCCACATGGGCCAGACCAGTGGCCCAATACCCACCCAAACTCTACAGCCTGTGAGCCTTCTAGAAGGTCTACAGTAACCAGGGACACAGGAGGCCCACATGAACCAGAGATAACACTGCCTGCCTCCAAGGAGTTTTAACTCAGGTAACAGAGCTCTACCTGCCTCCAAGGAGGCTGGTTCTAGTAGGAGACACCCAGGGCAGTTAAAACCAGAGAGAACCAGATGGCCAGCAGCAAGCACAAGATAATACGTGACAGAACCCAATGCAAATTGGCACCAGCAGAACCCGGTTCTTCAACTCAGCAAGCCCTGGCTACCCTAACATGCATGGAAAGCAAGATAATGACCTAAAATCCCATCTCATGAAGATGATAGAGGCCTTTAAAAGGATATAAAGAACTCCCTTAAAGAAATACAGGCCCCATAACAGCACCCATAACACAGGTAAGCAGGTAAAAACCCTTAAAAAAGAAACAAATAAATCCCTTAAAGAAATACAGAAAAGTACAATCAAGCAGGTGAAGGAATTAAACAAGATGGTCCAAGAACTAAAAATGGAAATAGAATCAATAAAGAATACAAAAAACGAAAGCAACTCTGGAAATAGCCAACTTAGGAAAGAGATCAGGAGCTATAGATGCAAGCATCACCAACAGAATAAAAGAGATAAAAGAATCTCAGGTGTAGAAGGTACCATAGAAAATATTGATAAATTGGTTTAAGAAAATACAAAATGTGAAAAGCTCCTAACCTAAAATATTCAGGAAATTCAGGACACAATGAAAAGATCACACCTAAGACTAATTGGGATAAAGAGGGAGAATAATCCAAGTTCAAGGAGCAGAAAGCATCCACAACTTAATCATAGAAGAAAAAGTCCCTAACCTAAGAAAGAGCTGGCCATAAATGTACAAGAAGCCTACAGAACAGCAAATAGATTGTACCAGAAATTAAAATCCTCTTGTCACATAATAATCAAAACACAAAATGTACAGAACAAAGAAAGAATATTAAAATCTGTTAGGGAAAAAGGCCAAATCACATATGAAGACAGACTTATCAGAATTACACCAGACTTCTCAACAGAGAGTTTAAAATCCAGAAGATCTTTGACAGATGTCATACAGACCCTAAGAGAATACAAATGCCTCAATTCCCCAAGAAAAAGACACACTGGAAACTTAAACAGGACCCAGTATTTTCCTGCATACAAGAAATACCTTAGTGACAAAGACAGGCACTACCTCAGAGTAAAAGGCTGGAAAAGAGTTTCCAAGCAAATGGTCCTAGGAACAAGTCATTGGAGTTGTCATTCTAATATCCAATAAAATAGACTTTCAACCAAAAGTTATCAAAGGAGATGGGCAAGGATTTTTCATATTCGTCAAATGAAAAAATCCTTCAAGAGAAAGTCTTAATACTGAACATCTAGTCCTCAAATGCAAGGGCACCCACATTTCTAATAGAGACTTTGCTAACGCTCAAAACATACATTGAACCTCACACAATAATAGTGGGAGACTTCAACACTCTACTTTCTCCAATGGACAGGTGATTGAAACAGAAACTCTACAAAGACACAGCAAAAACTAATAGAAGGCATGAACCAAATGGATTTAACAGATATCTATAGAACATTTGGCCTTCAAACAAGAGAATATACCTTCTTCTCAGTACCTCATGGAACCTTCTCCAAAATTGACCCTACAGCCAGTCACAAAGCAAGCCTCAACAGATAACAAGAAAATTGAAAATAGTCCCATGTGTTCTATCAGATCACCACAGACTAAGGCTTGATTTCAATAACAACAACAAAAAACCCAGAAAACACAAATACCTGTGGAAACTTAACAACTTTCTACTCAATGATAAATTGGTCAGGGAAGAAATAAAGAAAGAAAGCTCTTTTGCAGATCAAACCATTTGTCCTCAACTTTAATTAATTTAAATGGGTTTAAATTAAGCCAACTATGTTCCTTGGGCATTTATATATAAAGAAATAAGGATGAGAGTGATGTCTCAGCAGTTAGAACACTGACTGCTCTTCCAGAGGTCCTGAGCTCAATTCCTAGCAACCACATAGTGGCTCACAACCATCTGTAATGGAACCAAATGCCTTCTTCTGGCATGTCTGAAGACAGCTACAGTATACTCATATAAAATTAATAAATGAATGCATTAATGAATAGAATAGACAAATAAATAAATAATATCAGGGGGAAAGCCCTTTTAAAAAAGTAAAGAGGAAGGGAGACTATAAGGAAAGGATAGTTCTAGCAAAAACAAAAAATATATGTGTATGCTTTAAAAAAAAAGAAAGAAATCAAAGACATAATAGAATTCAATGAAAGTGAAGACACATCTTACCCAAATTTATGGGACACAATGAAAACATTGTTAAGAGGAAAATTCATAGCACTGAGAACATTCATAAAGAAAATGGATAGATCCCATACAAACAATGGTGAGCATTTTAGCTAAGGTCAACCCCACCTCCAGTAAGTAAATAGACATGGCCTCAAGTGAGGGACAGAGCTACTAGCCCACAGTCAAAATTTCTGACTCAGAATTGTTCCTATCTAAAAGAACAATGGAGAAGGAACTAAAAAGATGGTCCAATGACCTGACCAACTTGGGATTCATCCCATGGGGGCACACCAAGGACTGACACTACTATGCTATGATGTGCTTAAAGATGAGAGCCTGGCATGGCTGTCCTCTGAAAAGCCCTACCAGCAGCTGACTGAGACAGTAGCTGAGACTTAAACCCAACCATTGGACTGAAGTTGAGGATACCTATGGTTGAATTAGGGGAAGGATTGAAGATGAAAGGGAGAGTGACCCCATAGGAAGACCAGAAATCTCAACTAATCAAGACCCCAAGGAGCTCCTAGAGATGAGCCACCAACCAGTAGCATACATGGATTGGTCCAAGGACCCTGCCACATATATAGCAGAGGTGTGCCTGATCTGGCCTCAGTGGGAGAAGATGCACTTAATCCTCGAGAAATTTGAGGCCCCAGGGAAGGAGGCCTGGTGTGGGCAAGTACCCTCTTGGAGGCAAGGGGGAGGAGGAATGGGATGAAGAACTGTGGGAGTGGGACTGAGGGGGAACAACAACTGGAATGTAAATAAATAAAATAATTTAAATTAAAAAGATTATTCCACAAAACTAATGTGAAGCTTTAGCAGAGAAGATGTTTAGGCAAATAAGCAGCAAAGTAGAGCATTCTTATCACATCAGATGAAATAAACATCCAAGTAATAGTGTCCATCATACTATCAGTGAAGCACACATTAAAAAACTGCAGCAAAATTCCACAGCACAATTTTTATGATGCTCAAAGATGAGAACACTGACCACATCTGGTGAGGAAGTAAATAACCACTTCATTTATTGCTGGATGGATTTGAAACATGGTAAATCATTTTGGAAGTTGTCTTATCATCTTAAAACAAAACTTCACAAGGAAACAGTGTCTTTCAGATATAGCAAGAAAGCTAAATACATGGAAGACTCTTTTTTTATTAGATATTTTCTTATTTACAATATCTCCTTTCCCAAGTTCCCCTTCAAAAAAAATAAAAAATAAAAATAAAATAAAATAAGAAAGAAAAAAATAAAAAAAACCCAAAACTAAAACAATCCCCTGTCCCCTCCCCCTCCCCCTGCTCACCATCCCACCCACTCCTGCTTACTGTCCCTGGCATTCCCCTATACTGGGGCATAGAACCTTCACTGGGCCAAGGTCCTCTCCTCCCATTAATGACCAGCTTGGCCATCCTCTGCTATACGCATGCTGTTGGAGCCATGAGTCCCCTCATGAGTACTCTTTGGTTGGAGTTTTAGTGCCTGGGAGCTCTGAGGGCACTAGTTAGTTCATATTGTTGTTCCTCCTAATGGATTGGAAACCCTTAAGCTCCTTGGGTCCTTTCCCTAGCTCCTTCATTGGGGACCCTGTACTCAGTCCAATGGATGGCTGTGAGCCTCTGCTTCTGTATTAGTTGGGTACTGTCAGAGCCTCTCAGGAAATAGCTATTTCAGGCTCCTATCATCCAGCACTTGTTGGCGTACACAATAGTGTCTAGATTTGATGATTGAATATGGGAAGGATTCCCAGGTGGAGCAGTCTCTGAATTGCCCTTCCTTTAGGAGTTGTAGAGGCTAATTATAGAGCAGAGACTAAAGGAAGACTCTTTCAATAAACTTAAACAAATTTTACTGATGGCCCCAGCTCTAGGGCTACCCAATGTGACTAAGCCCTTCTACCTTTGGGTGGATGAGAACAATGTCATAACAAAAGGAGTCTTGACCCAGTTGATAGGCCCACTGAACAGGCCTGTGGCCTGCCTGCTACAGAAACTAGATCTATTAGAATCAGGATGGCCACCATGCCTGTGAATCATCGCAACCACTGCTCTACTAGTCAAAATGCTGACAAACTAAAAGCAGGGCAAGAACTTTACATCAACTCCCCTCATGCTATTGAGGAGGTGCTCAAATAATTCCCAGATAGGTGGCTAAATTATTTCTGCACAACTTACTACAGAACCTATTGTTCATCCTGCTACATATCTACTTCCTACAGAGTACAGCTCTAAACTCAGCATCTCTGGTGCTGGATCTGTACGTAGGGCACCTCTCCATTACTGTGCTGGGATCCAGAGCCAGGTACACAGACTCAGAAAAGACTTGTCTGACCAGCCAACACATGATTCTGAGGTCATTTGGTACAACAGATGGTAGCAGTTACGTACAAGATGGACAGAGTTACTCAGGGGTAGCAGTAGTGTCTGACACTTGTGACCATTTGGGCTTCTGCCCTATGTGCTGACACTTCAGCCCAAAGAGCAGAGCTGATAGCCCTGACCAAGGCACTTAATTTAGGCAAGGATAAGCAGGTTAACATTATTACCAATAGCAGGTATGCCTTTGCCATGGCATACATTCATGGGGCTATATATCAAAAAAGAGGACTGCTTATAGCAAAGGGACAGACTAGTAAAAACAAATAATAAATTTTGGACTTGTTGCCAGCCCTCTGGCTACCCAAGAATTGGTAATCATACATTGTCCAGGCCATTAAAAGGCAATTATTACAGAGGCAAAAGGCAACACAGGGTAGATGCAGCAGCAAACGCCACTGCCCTTAATTTTTTGCCAACTCTAGCCTTTCAGTTGCCAGATCCTGGGCAGCCTACTCTGCCAGATGAACCTGTATATTCTGAGGAGGACATTACTTATATCAGATATAAATTACCTATGTTTCACAAGTGTAGAGACTGGTAGATGACAGGAGACTAATCTAATTCTACCTGGTGTACTCACATGAAACCTGCTCTAGCACATTCATCAGATGACCCACTTGGGTACAAGGAAAACAGAAGATCTCATTCAACAAGCCAATTTAAAAAATATTCATCTAAGATCTTTGGTAGAAAAAATTACCTTCAAGCTTACCAATGTGGACAACTGCCCAAAGAAAAGGGCTCCTGACAGAGGTGCCAAACCAGGTGCCTATAGGGAAATGGACTTCAATGAGGTAAAACCAATAAAATATGGATAGAGGCATGTTTTTAGTACTTATAGATACTTTTTCAGGACAGATTGAGACATTCCCTACTAAACATGGAGCAGCTCAGACAGTGATCATGAAGATTTAGAAGATATCCTTCCTAGATATGGAGTGCCTGCCATGCTGAGCTCAGATAATGGACTTGCCTTCAGTGCTCATATAACCCAGGGAGCAGATTAGAAATTACATTGTGCTTGTAGGCCCGAAAGTTCAGGACAGGCAGAAAGGATGAACAGAACTCTAAAAGAGACCCTTACCAAATTGACCATTAAGACTGGTAGGGACTGGGATGTCCTTCTCCCCTTTGACATATAAAGGGTCAGAAATACACCTTACACCTTGGGCCTAACTTCCTTTGAGATCATGTATGAGAGTCCCCTTTCATAATTATCCTAACCTGAAATCATATGTATTGTACTGGCTGGTTTTGTGTGTCAACTTGACACAGGCTGGAGTTATCACAGAGAAGGGAGCTTCAGTTGGGGAAGTGCCTCCATGAGATCCAGCTGTGGGGCATTTTCTCAATTAGTGATCAAGGGTGTAGGGCCCCTTGTGGGTGGTGCCATCCCTGGGCTGGAAGTCTTGGGTTCTATAAGAGAGCAGGCTGAGCAAGTAACACCCACTCCACCCTTGATAAAGGGAAATGCCAAGTGTCATGTCCAGGGCAAATGACTCAAATTACAGCAAAATTTATGATGTTAGCTAAAATTTTATGCAAGCTACTAAGCTGGAAAGCCTCTTACTCAGCTTAAACTGTATAAAAAGCAAGGCTGACACCAGCTCAGCACCATCCTACAGCCATCCACTGCATTGGAGATGTTGGAAGTGTCTGAGCTCGAGCTAGATCAGGAACTGTTTGGTTTTGCATATGAGCTGGACTCTTGGTGGTCTTTGGTGGTCTGTGAGGACCCTGAGGTCTGGGAATAATAGTCAGACCTGTGGATCCTGAACCATACAGACCTGTGGATCAAAAATCATACAGCCTGAGAGGAAGCTCCATTCCAGGTGCTCTGATACACCCAGGATCAGAGGTAAGCAGGAACAAACATCTGTCCCAACACTGGGAGTAACTGGGACCAGCTTGACCAGGCACACTGGAACTCCGCCAGCCCAGTGACTCCGGTACCTTCTGGCCCGTCTGGGTTAGTGTTCTGAGCAGACCTTGGGCACAAGCTCTGCAGCCAGTCCCACAACACACAGAGAA
>NW_022196897.1:24766537-24767099 GCF_008632895.1 Mastomys coucha | reverse complement strand
GCAAAACTCTCAATTACCATAGATGAAGAAAACAAGATATTCCATGACAAAACAAAATTTACACAATACCTTTCCACAAACCCAGCCCTACAAATAGATGATAATAGATAGATAATAGATGGAAAGCATCAACATAAGGAGCAAAACTACACCCCAGAAGAAGCAAGAAGGTAATCTTTCAACAAATCCACACAAGCCTAATTCCACCTCTTAAAACAAAAACAACAGAAAGTGACAATTAGTTTTCTTAATATATTAATTTGAAAATTAATATTACCAACATATCCTAATCGATTGAAATCCAATAATATGAGGAATTGGAAATTTGTTGATTGTCATCCAATGATCTCTCCAATTTGGTAATTGGAGAAATAGGTCCAACATTGTACAATCTATATACACTGTCAGCTTGTTTGTTTGTGACAGTGTCTTGCTGTTTACAACATAAGGGTCTTAAAATCTTGCTTCTCCTATCTTAGCCTCTCTATGAGTAATATTGTTTATTTCATGTTTTTACACTATACTATGGTTTTCAGAACAGCTTATATACTTCAAAAGTATT
>NW_022196897.1:24750022-24765598 GCF_008632895.1 Mastomys coucha | reverse complement strand
ATTTTTATAATATTTTATAAATTTTAAGGAATACGACAAAAAATATAGGTATTGAAGGGGGGGTCTATAGGAAGAGCGGTGGTACAAAAGGGGAACAAGAATGTGATTCAATTCTATTTAATTAAAATATATTTTTTATGTTAACAAATTCAGATAAATTGAAATCATGTAACTTTTCTGATAATGCAATAAAAGTTAAAAAAAAATATCAAACAACCCAAGGACACCAATCAGAGGCCTGACACCCTAGGGCAATTGAGGTTAACCTCCTTCCTAATTACAATTACAATAGAAAAATCTAGGACCAAAGCCATCCAGATGGCTAAAGGCCCTTGAAAGAATACAATTAACAAAATCCAGAGCAATATGACAACTTCAAAGAGCAGTTACCCTAGTACAGGAAGCCCTAGATATCCTAACATACCCAAAACACAAGAAAATGACCTGAAATCCAATCTTATAAAGATGATAGAAGCCTTTAAAGAGGAAATAAATCCCTTAAAGAAATACAAGAATTAAGGACAGAAAAGGAGGTGGAACAGAGGACCTGCTAGGTTCTTCTTCTTTAGTTACCATTTGATTGTTTTTAGAGACAATTCCTCCTACAGACCTCTTGCCTTGTAAGAATCAAGGTCATGTCACTCTATACAGTATTGCTTAATGGTAGCAACAACACCAGATTTTAGCTCATATTTATTTCCTTCTTACCATCTGAACATTTATCTGAACAGTTGTGAGTTGTAGAAAAAAAAAGGCTAGAAGTCAATGATCCTGGTATTTCGTAAGATTACATATAGGTAAAGTGGCCACAATGGATTAATCCAGAAAAACATAGAACAGTGAGAACAGATTAGTTGTTGGAGATTCTGTGGACCTGGGTGGACATGGGGGTGGGACAGGGATGGTTTAGAAATGGTTATTCAAAGTACTGGATAGGAAGGGAGGGCTATCTTTATTATTTTGAGGCTAGACTATTCTCCATAATAAGCTATAGGCTAACCAGGGCTACATAGTGAGATCCTGTCTAAAATAAAAAAAGGCAGTGTTGCATTCCACACAGTCTTGGAGTTGACAGCTGCAGGGCAAAACAGTCTCTATCTCTTTGCAGATGTAAAAAGGATTTGGGAATTCCAGAGACCATCAGTGGCTCTCCCAGCCCAAAAGATCTAGGGATGACTGACACTTACTTTATACAAAAAACTTGAAGAAAAATCTGATTAATCTTTGCTTTTCTTAAATAGAGTACTGGGCTACAGACATGAAATTGAAGGTCATCCTCTTTAGTTCAGCCACATTCTTTCTAGAAGAATAAGAGTAAGAATAAGATAAGAAGAGAAGGAGGAAGAGGAAGTAGAAGAGAAAGAAAAGGAAGGAACAACAAAACAAAGAAAATGTCACTGAAGAAAAGCAGTTTAAAAAACAACAGATATCCCAATACTTGAAGTCAGCACTCATATTCCAAGGGAAATGCAAATAATGCAAACATAACAGACCATAATAAAGCTATCTACCCAGCCACACTAAAGAATCTTTCATTCTTTCATTTTTCCTGTGTTGGGTAATAAATATATTCCCAGGAGTAGGAGGGTGGTCCTGTGGAGTCTCACTTCTCTCATAGGCAGAGTCAAGATATTACTGTTTTGAAATATATGCAAAAAAATCCAATAACATCTGAAGCAGCCAAGGAGGCTTATTTTATTAAGAATTTGAGTAAATGTCATTTTCCCAGGCCAAGGCAGTTCTGTAAGAGTGGAGGCTCGTGTTTGGGGATTCCTCTGAATCACCAGTGGTCACAGCTCATTGCCTCAACCCATCTCCCTAATATATATTATGTTATGTGTGGCTTAGGTCAAAAAGGAAGCTGATCTTGGCTATATTTCTTCATGAGGTTGGGGAGGATTCTCATTTGCTATGTACCTCTGAGCTCTTGGACATTCTCTCATCACCCTAACTGCGAGTATATTGAGATTAACAGCTTTCTTATATCAATGCATTGAAAGGACTTTAGATTTTCTTTAAATTAAATTTGATTCAGTTACCATGTTAGATAGGTAGATATTCTTGTTGGAGGAGAGGGATGATGCTCACATTTAAAGGGAGGAGTAGCATCATTGTAGAAGAAGTGGGCTGCCTTGGCCTCTGCAGGAACTTGCACTCAAACCACACTTGCTTTATTATGCTTGTTTTTCATGCCTTCCTTGTTCTCATGGTCTCCAATCCCCACAGTCCCCAAATCAGTTCCTTTCCTCACCAGCCTCATTTCTTTGTAACATATCAGTGGAGAGAGATAATTAAGTTCATACAGCCCCCATCCTTTCTTCCCATGTGTATCATCTATGGTTACCTCCTGTCCTTTCTTCTAACGTGGGCACCATCTATTTTAACTCTGACCAGAGTTGAGGAGTTAATATATGTTGTTAAGATTTAGATAATAATTTCAAACTGATCAGTCATCTCATCTTGGCACATTATGTGTGGCTTCTCCCTACTGGCCACCATGTGTGAGCGTCTCAATCTTTTCTTCTCTAGGAGTTGTCTGCTACCAAATATTAAAATAAAAAAAAAAAGAATTAAGGAAGGGCCATCTGGGGACTGTGCCACCTGGGGATCCATCCTGTCTACAGACACCAAACTTGACACTGTTGTGGTTGCCAAGAGGCAATTGTTGACAGGAACCTGGTATGATTGTTCCTTGGGAAGTTGAGCCAGCAACTGGTCAATACAGATGTGAATGATTGGACCTAGCCATCAGACTGAGCTCAGGGACCCAAGTGCGGGAGTTGGTGGAAGGACTAGAGGAGCTGAGGGGGATTGCAACCCTATAGGAAGAACAACATCAGCTAGCTGGACCACCCAGTGCTCCCAAGGAGTAGACCACCAACTAAGGAGTATACCTGGAGGGATCCATGGCTCCAGATACATAGGTAGCAGGGAATGGCCTTGTCTGACATCAGTGGGAGGGGAGGCCCTTGGTCCTGTGGAGGTTTGATGTTCTAGTGTAGGGGGATGCTGGAGGGAATGGGGTGGGTAGAGGGTGAGCTGTCAGGAGGTACAATTGTCTCTGTAGAAAGAGTGCTTGTAAGGAAGGTTGTGGATTCCTGACTGGAGACTGCTTGGGAAGTCTCAGTGGGTTGAGTTTCTTGGGTTGAAATTGGGGTACTTGGGGAGGGTGAAGATGTATCAGTCAGAGTTGTGGAGAGTGAGGTGTCAGGAGCTACAGCTGTTTCTGTGGATACAGAACTTCTAGAGAAAGTTGTAGAAGTGAAGACTGTTTTTGGTATGTCTGTTCTTTGAGTTGCTTGCGTTGAAATGAGATTGCTTGGGGAGTTTGTAGATGTCTTACTTACAGCTGAAGTGTGGAAGGTGTTAGGAGGGAATGACTGTCTCTGTGGAATCCGAGCTCCTTGGAAAAGTTCCCTGAGTGAACATAGTTTGGGATGTCTCGGTAGTTTGAGTTTCTTGTGTTGAAATTAGGGTACTTGGGGAGGTTGAAGATGTATCAGGCAGAGCTGTGGAGGGTGAACTGTCAGGAGGGACAGCTGTCTCTGTGGAAACTGCGCTGGTTGGATAGGTAGTAGATTCCAGAGTGAAGATGGAATACCCTCATAGAGGCAAATGGGAGGGAGTAGAGGAAGGTTATGGGCTGGGGGACTTGTGGAGGGAAAACCTGGAAGTGAGATATCATTTGAGATGCAAACAAATAGAAAGACTAATAAGAATAAAAAAGTACAGGAAACTACCCTTAAATAGGTGAATTGAGTCCATTGATGTTGAGAGACAATAATGGCCAGTAATTATTATTTCCTATTATTTTGATTTTGATGTTGGTGGTGTTAATGTGTGTGTGTGTGTGTGTGTGTGTGTGCGTATGTGTGCATGTGTGTATTTGTGTGTACTCTCTTTGTTTATGCTGGTACGGAATTATTTATTTCTTGTGTTTTCTTGGATGTAGTTTTTTTTGTGTGTTGGACTTTTTCTTGTAGTCTTTTACAGAGGGCTGGATTTGTGGATTGATACTGTTTAAATTTGTATTGGTTTTGAACTATCTTGCTTTCTTCATCTATGGTGATAGAGAGTTTTTAAAATTTTTTAATTTTTTTGTTTTTGTTTTTGTTTTTGTTTTTAAGAGGTTGCAAGATATCTGTCCAGTCCCATCTAGCTTTTAGAGTTTCTGTTGAGAAGTCATGTATAATTCTGATAGGTTTACCTTTGTATGTTACCTGTTCTTTTCTCCTTGCTGCTTTTAACATTCTTTCTTTGTTCTGTAGATTTTGTGTTTTGATTATTATGTGGCTGGAGGCTTTTCTTTTCTGGTCCAGTCTAGTTGGTGTTCTATAAGCTTCTTGTATGCCTATAGGCATCTTTTATTAGGTTGGAAAAATTTCTTCTATGATTTTGTTGAGAATATTTTCTGGTCCGTTTGCTGGGACTCTTCACCTTCTTATAATCCTATTACTTTTAGGTTAGGTCTTTTCATGGTATTCCAGATTTCCTGAATGTTTTGTGTCAGGAATTTTTTAGCTTTAACATTTTCTTTGACTGTTGTAGCATTTTTTTCTATTGTATCTTCTACACCTAAAATATTCTTTTCTGTTCCATGTATTCTTTTGATGGTGCATGAATCTGCTCTCTTGCCTAGGTTTTCCTTCTCCAGGGTTCTCTCAATTTGTGTCTTCTCTATTGCTTCTACTTCCATTTTTCGTTTTTGAAGTTTTATTTCATTCCCCTGTTTAATTTTATTTTCCTGTATTTCTTTAAGGAATTTGTTTCCTCTTTAAAGGCCTCTGTCAGCTTCATAAGCTTGGATTTTGAGTCATTTTCTTTGCTTCAGTTGTGTTAGGATATCCAGAGCTTGCTGTCATAGGGTAGTTATTCTCTGAAGTTGTTTTATTGCCATGGATTTGTTGATTGTGTCTTTTGAGGGCCTTTAACCATCTGGATGGCTTTGGTCCTTGGCTGTTCCTATTGTAGGTAGGTATTGGGATGGGATTAACCTTGACAGTCCTGGTATTACAGGCCTCTGATGGGTATCCATTGTCTGTATACCCAGATCAGAATGTCTGTATGGTTCAGGATTCAGAGGTCTGATGAAGGTGGGTGAAGAGGTGCTGGAGAATGAAGGTCTTTTGGGGACAGCAGACTGCTCAGGGGAGTGGGGGTGCCTTAGAAAGCAGGTAAGATGGGTGGAGGGAACCTAACATGTATGGTTTAAGATTCATAAGTCTGATGAAGGTAAGCAGAGAGGTAGTACGAGAATGAAGGTCTGCCAGGGATAGCAGTCTGCTTAGGGCAGCTAGGGGTGCTCCAGAGGACTTAGAGAGTAAATACTCATTGTTTTAAAGTGATTATACAGTTATCATATAGTTCATTGACAACAAAGCCAAGACTGAAATGCAGGACTTAAACCTCTGTCTTGGAATATTCACTTCCTGATTAAGTATAAAGCACTAGAATATTCATTTGTTTCTTTCTATCAGACACAGTAAAACCCTTTCATTCTTGGATTAAAGATGGCTTCCTAGGTTTCATTACAACTTAAGCTGGAGATAATTCTTCTACAATTTAAGCTAAGAAGAACTTAGACTTTAATGCTTATTTTACAGGCATTTACCTCCTTGCCCTTGCACTTCTGGCACCTGACAAAAATGACAAAAGCCATTTGGGTAATGAATAGAGGATTACTCAGAGTATTTGAACTTTATAGATTATCAGAGATTATTGTTATCACTAGTCCCATCCATATCCTCAGGTGTAAATGTGTTTAGCAAGTGTAAACATTGCAACAAACACAGTTCAGGTTCAGGAAACTGCAGTAACTGTGTTCTCAAAAACTAATTGTCAACTGGAAACTCTGAATGGAGTTAGAACCCATCTGGCCTAGGGATGAGATAATCAGTTTCATTTCATCTCCTCTTTTCTCAGGCTGTAAATTCTATACAGAGGTGATCTTTGTATATTTTACTGTGTTCAATTTGAGCAGCATGATAGAGAATGTTATGATACCATTTTAAAATAAGAGCTCATCAGTGAGACCTCAATATACTGACAAATGTGTAGAGATCAAATCAACATAAAATATAGTGCAAATCCAGAAGTTCCCTTGAGTTACCTAAAGGCTGTTAGCCTAACCCGTTAGTAGAATTCCTTATGGGAGATGCAGTAAAAGGTGTGGCAAGATACAGTTTACAATAGATCTAAAGAGACAGTTAGCATTGTGCTGAGAAATTATTCAGGAAAAGAAACTTTTGTCTTTGACCTATGGATTAGTTCTTAAGATTTCCAGTATAGATAACTAGAGACCTATGTTCAAGCTCAGTTTGTGTTCCCTTGGAGAAATACTTGACTCTTTAAACATACAAATTATATAGCTTCATGTTTGCCTTCCTGTATCACAGAATCATAGTAGTATTGAGAGATGTCATTTATTGGAATGATGTATGTGTACAGTGTGAGCAAACAAAAAAATAAGAACAGCAATTGAGAGGAACATGTAGCAATCATGACTAGTTAAGTGAATATGTTCATATTCTGTCTTTGACACTTATTATTTGTAAAATTTTAGACAAATAATTTAATCTCTAGGAGCCTCTTTTTTTCTCTGTAATGAAAAAGAAGGAAACTTATCTCAGAACATGCTGTCTTGTTGATGATAATAAATATCCAATTACATGAAGTAAAGCAAGCAAATACACATGTACGTACACACACATAAGTATCAGAAACATTTACAATAGAGATTATATTTTTATCACTTTTTTTAAGTGAGAGAATTATGGCTCAATGGACTTTTTAAAGACTGCCTTGGACTGTAAAGCTAGCAAGTGCAAAACTCAAGATTTGAATTTCAGCATCAAACAAATTATGTAAGGTGATTTCCCCTGAATTCCACAAAGGATGTCTTTAGCTTTGTAGAGATTGCAGCAAAATTCTGTTCAGGAATCTTCTCAAGGCACTTGTCATATCTTTGTTTCTCAGGCTATAGATGAATGGGTTCAGCATGGGGGTCATGACAGCATACATCACTGCTGCAATCCTATCCTTGCTAGCTGAATCAGCAGTAGATGGAATGAAATACACCCCAATAGCAGACACATAGAACAGGCAGACTGCTGAGAGATGGGACCCACAGGTGGAGAAGGTCTTCCACTTTCCGCTTGCTGATGGGATTCTTATAATGGTGGCCACAATGCGGACATATGAAACAATGATTAACAAAGGGATCAACACAGTTAATGCTCCTCCCCAGTAGATCAACACACATTGGTTGGCATAAGTGTTGGAACAAGAGAGCTTCAACATGGGAAGCAGTTCACAAAAGAAATGGGGAATGATGTTGTCCATGCAGAAGGACAACTGAGACAGGAGAATAATATGGGTTAGAGCATATGAATGGGCAAGGAATAGGGATATAGTCACTAGCAGGATGCAGCATCTGGGACTCATGACCAAGGTGTAATGAAGGGGATAACATATGGCCACAAGTCTGTCATAAGCCATCACTGCCAGGAGAAAAACATCCAGTCCAATGAACCACAGGAAGAAATAGATTTGAGACAGGCATTCAGCATAGGGGATGTTGTGCCTTTGAGTTTGGATATTTACCAGCATTCTGGGAACTGTGGTAGATGATAAACACAGGTCAGTGAGAGAGAGGTTGGCCAGGAAGAAGTACATGGGACTGTGGAGGTTTGGATCAGAGACAATTGCCAGGATGATTAGCATATTCCCCATCACAGTTACTAGGTATATGACCAAGAAGATGCCAAAGAGGAAAGGTTGATGTTCCTGATGTTCTGAGAGGCCCAGGAGGAGAAATTCAGAAACACTACTATGGTTTCTTATCATAATCCAGTGGGAACTAAAAGATAGAATGAAGAACAGCACACCAAGAACTCTTATTGTGATATTGCCTTTATGGGAACAGAGAGGAAAAAACTAAGATGTCATTAGAGTGTTGGTGACTATGTTTTATCTGAGACCTAAATTGACTCTGATCTTGATCACATGTACTCCATTAGCTCTAGTAACACTAGGAGGAACAACTGAGGCAATTAACTATAGAGACGTGTTGGAGTTTTGGTCCATGGTTACGCTGTGTTTAGGCCTGTGACATGGTAGCAGTCAGGGAGTACATGTAGAGCAAAAATGGTCACCTTTTCATAGCCAGAGCCTCAGTTTATGACTGGTTTATGGCAGTGACATGAAAGAGATGGAAGAGAAGAGACAAGGATCCTACAGTCCCCTCTGAAGTACCCATTAAGTACATTGAGCTGTACCTTTTAGTTTCCGCTATCTACTATTAGCACTAAACAGGCTTTTGGAGAGTGTTCTATATTCAACAATAACACTTCACTTACCAAAAAATAACTGAGTCTCCTGGAAAGCACAGGTAAGGTTAAAATCTTGACAATTCTTAAAATTAGAGTTTGTGTTCTTAGGTTTGTTACTAATATATCACTAATGAAATTACCAGGACTAATTTATCCACTCCATGTTCATTGAATCCTTATAGTGCATCGCCCATAACCTGGGTTTCTTTTCTTGTATTGACAATATTTTTGTCAGAGATATCACAGACTCAACAAAAACATCCATAAGAAAAGAAAGAAAGATGTCAAAGTGACTGTCAGATTCCTTTAAGTTTAGTGATTAGCAAGTAACTCATTGTTGAAGGAAGAGATAAGATGAAGTTAGCTAGGTAAAGAATAGATTGGAAGGTTACAAATGCACCCTAAATAAAGAGATAAAGAAACACCACTATGATAATGTACACATCTATTTATAGGAGACAGAAGACAACCATAGTTCAAAGGAGGAGTTCAGAGAGTAGTAGCAGAGGGAAGGTGGCAAAAGAGGCAGAATTTGGGGACTCATGGTCCTTTAGTACAGATTAGGGAATTTATATTTTATTCTCAGAAAGTCATCTGTGAATATGTGTAAGTGGTTAAGTAGAAGATTTTCAATTTATGATATGAAGGGTCATTCTTTTGCTATGTAGAGAAGAATCATACGGATCATACTAGCATGCATGCAAACAGAAGCTACATGTTATGACAAGTGCCTGTAATTCTTGTATTCTGGAGACTGGGGTAAGATGATAACACTGGCATATGTTTGTAATCCATGAGACAGGATGATAGCAAGTTAGAAGCCAAGCTAGGCTACATGGTGAGATACTGTAGCCAACAATGGCAACAGCAGAAAGATTGCAAGCAGTGATTCAAAAAGAATACATGTAGGACCTTAAGTTAAGGTGAAGTGGATGGGGGTGGGCTATACTTAAGTTGTCTTTTCTAAGGTACTGCTGTATCCAGAGTCTAGTCTGCAAATACCAGAATTCTCTAAAGTAAATGGAAAATAATAAGCTGCCTCATTGTACCAAAAGAGAAATGATCTATTTGAGTGTTTGTCAAATTGGAGAATACATGCAATGTCTTAGTCACCTAAGAAGGATGTGATAAGGAAACATATACTGGCAAGTCTAAGTAATTTCCAAGAGAAGAGAGATTGAAAAGCTCATGGGCCACAGAGACAATGCACAGGAGTGGAGATATAAAGATTGTGATGTGTGGGTACTATATGAGTGACATATTTGGTCCTCACAAATGATATCTAATGTATCTTTCTCCCATATTATCTGATCAGCAAACAGATACAGAAAATTTCACTTCTACAGACAGGTGACCTTTAAGTTTTCTTAGATGCACTAAAGATAGTTGTGAACTATTTGGGAAAATAATTTTGTAAATAATAATTATATAATTTTTTTACTGTGTGTATTTGTATGTGTGTGTGTGTGTGCATGTGTGTGTGTGTGTGTGTGTGTGTGTGCATGTGTGTGCATGCAAGCACATTTGTGCATATATTTGGGAGTCAGAGAGCAACCCTGAATGTGAGTTCTTGTCTTCTATCCCATTGAGTCAGGGTCTGTTCTTGTTCTTTGCCTCATAGGCCAGGCTAGCCAGCCTGTGAAATTTGGAGAATTTTCCTATGTCTATCCCCATTTCTCTGTAGGAGTGCTAAAAATTACAGATTCATGCTACTGTGTTTTGTTTTACATGGGTTCTTGGAATCAAACTTAGCTCCTCACAGTTACCTATACATTCAGTCCTAGATTAGTCTTTAAAATCACTCCACTGTGGGTCTAGGGTGCCATGTTTGTAACTTTTCCTGTACTTGTTTATTTTTTTTTCCAATGCCAGAAATACCCAGGAGCACAAAACATTTAAGGAGAATTCCAGTGAACACAGCCCCTGTGATTATATGGTAACTGGACACTTGTAATAAACAAAACAGGTAAACATACAGCCAGAAGCTAGGGTGAGCACTAAAAGGAGAACTATGTTGATGCCATTAAAAAGGTATATTTGGAACATCTATTTTGACTTCAGGGAAAGCTCTTTTGAAAAATTTAAGTAAAATTTGAGACCTGAAGAAATAATTAGCTATCAAGAACAGAAGCAACAAGACTAAGATTATAAACTACCTATGCTTTGTGACAGTTCATAATATGGGAGGGCACTCATGGTCAGAAACAATATGAACAATTTTATAAATTGCATTCAGGTTGACCACAGGTAGCTGACCACTTGAATCAAAATATTTTGACTTTGTTATCTTATCAGTGACTTTAGGCTCTGAAGGTAAATTCATGTAGACCAGCATTCTCACTGGCACATCTTTAAGAAGTATCTACACAGGAAGATTCAAAACAAACTTGACAAAGGAGAACTCAAGTCAAGAAATGGCTATATTCTGTCAATCCAGAAAAGTATGGACTTACTTCTCTTTGATTTTCCACTTGAATTTCACTCTCATGAGATTTTTTCTCCCTCGTAACAAGACATGAAATAATTTTTATTTCAAGGGTGAAGACTCAGGGTATAAAGGATACCTGAATGTAAATTCTCTGTTTTGCCAAATATTAACTAAGGAGACAATGAGAGAACATCTGCATGACCATGTCCACAGAAGAGAAGTTACATGCTCTGACTGTTGGTGTCCTGCTTAGATGTGCTAAAAGTGTTTATACATCCCATCAGAATTTTAAATTTTGAAGAGAAACTATTTCTTCCACTAAGGAAACTAAAATATGAAGAAGTGAAGTCATTTGTCTAAGTAGGACTCAGTAAATTCGTAGAAAAGCCTACACCTGAACTGTTGTCATTTGATGCTACGCTTACCCAACTGTTTTCAACCAGTATTTGTTGATATGAAGCTCTGTGGTTCTTTAGATACTGCTCCTTTCAGACAAATTCACATTCCAGCCTTTCTGGAGACTCAAACTCTTCCTCCCATGGAGTGGAAACAAAACCCAAGGTTTGTATGTATGCATAGAATATATTTCTGGAGTAATTGAACTGGAAAGCCTGGAGGTGGCACATATGGGAATATTTACCAGGTACAGATGCTTCAGAGTTCCCAATGGTGAGAAGGGGGACCAATTATCTCTGAATCTCCAGGGAGAAGAAACATACTGCAGCTGTCAAGTGAGATTTCTGTTTCTCCTATAGATTGTCAAAAAAGTTTCCTTAGTGAGGGGTGTAGACTACACTTATTTCTGGGTATAAGAGCAAATTTTGATTGTTGATAGGGATTATTATGATTGAGTAAATTAGAGCTTGTAGACTTTACAGTATCTATGGCTTCACTAGCACTGAGTACTTAGCTAAGTTTCTAGCTAAGGGGAGAAATAGTACTGCCCAGAAGAGCAAATTGTCACTCCTGAAAACATACAGGCAAATAGCATTATACCATATCAAGAAGGTTATATTTAGGCACTGTGCTAATCAGGTATTGTGTGTTTACTATGGTCTGTCACTGGTTAGTCGATGGATATATACAAGTCTAAAAAAAAAGCTTGGTTTAACAATTGATACAACCCAGATGTCCCTCAACTAAAGAATGGATAAAGAAAATGTGGCTCATTTACACAATAGAGTATTACTCAGCCATTAAAAACAAGAACATCATGAAGTATGCAGGCAAATAGATAGAACTAGAATATATTATCCCATGTGAGGTAATTCAGACCCAAAAAGACATGCATAGTATGTACTCATTTATAAGTAGATATTAGCCATAAAATACAGAATAACCATGCCACAATGAACAGACCTGAAGAAGTCAAATAACAATAACAACAACAAAAACACTTCATAAGGTGTTATACAAAACAAACCAAAAGCAAAACAAACTAGTCCATATAAGAGTGGCTCAAACTAGCACATATAAATCTGGTTCAAACCAGACAAAATCCCAGCATGGAGAAGGAGAAGATACACAAAGTTCCAGCCCTAACCAAGAAACTATTTGATACTCGCTAAAAAGGGAAAAATCAGTTTTTTTTCCAAATGGATTATCGGTGAGTTTAAAAACTGTTCTTCACATTTCACCAAAGAAGATATACAAATAGTGAAAAATATAAAAAGATGGTCTAGTTCAGTTGTCACCAGAAAGATGCAAATAAATAAATACAGAAATAAATCACATGACTGTTAAAACAACTAAACAGAAAGTTGATCCAGGAGAAGGGGGTGTGGTGATTAAAATACACTGTAGGATATTTTCAAAGGATTAATTAAAAATAAGTAAATCCCTAAATGTAAAATATTCACCCACATACATTTATATCATTAATTATCATTATTTGGTGGTATGTCCTTGAAATACTGAAATCAAGTTGAAACATTTTGAGATTAGCCTCAACATCTAAGGAGTCTCAGGGGTTCCCTGTCCCCCTGGAGTCAGCTCTGCTAATTAAGATTCAGATTCTTTTTATGGTAGAGCAATCATAGAACAAATATCCCTGAGAGGTAATCACACCACAACTGTTACCCTGAGAAGGATCTTAAAACCAGATTTAGTAAAGTTGAAACCACAAGATATGAAAAGAACATCTACAATCAAGAGTCCTTGCCTCTGGAGTCAGGGCATCTCTGTCTTTTGAGATGAGAGCTGAGAAAGTAGCATCATTCTGGAACCTGGAGGTTAGCAGAAAACAAGGTGTTGAGGCCAGAGAAGGGAAACCTACCACCCCTTTGAGTAGCTTGTTAGTCCTGCCTTCATTCTCTGTTCCTCTTCGAGCTACCCAGCCTCAGTTAGGGGAAGAGAGTGAAACTAAATGCTTGTAGAGAGGCTGACTTCTGGATAATTTGCAGATGTGGAGAATGTCAGCTTCTGGAGAAAGCTAGAAGCAAAGATTTTTATGTATGGAGGTGAGTTCGAAGAAGTTGCCTATCCACTTGGCCACTTCAGAGAGTCTTGCATTTCTTTCTTTTCTCTTATAATTTCAAACATTTCTTGAATTAGAAACTCCCAAGATCCAACTGGAACCTAAATCTGTCTTTTGGTTTTAGGACCATCTACTTTGACCTTACAGTTATCGACAATACAGGTTTTGAAGACAGCAAAATCCCCACATTACAAAAAAGAACCGTTGTATTCTCTTCATCATACCCTCAAAATATGGATTAAAGCCTTTCTGGGTTCTCATGATTTGAATCATTGAACTAGAATGTGTTAAGTAACAAAGCTTCATGTATGTAACTGGATCCAAATCAATGGAAAGAGTTAACCAAACCAAGATTGTCTCTGAGTTCATCCTCCTGGGACTCTCTCCTTGGCCTGAGGACCAAAAGCCACTCTTTATCCTTTTCCTCACCATTTACCTGGTTACTCTAGCAGGGAATCTGCTCATCATTCTGGTCATTCGCTCTGACCCTCATCTTCATACTCCCATGTATTTTTTCTTGAGTTTTCTGTCTTTAACTGACATTTGCTTTACTACAACTATTGTCCCCAAGATGCTAGTAAATTTTCTGTCAGAAAAAAAGACTATCTCCTATGCAGGGTGTTTGACACAAATGTATTTTCTCTATGCCTTGGGCAACAGTGATAGCTGTCTTCTGGCAGTAATGGCCTTTGATCGGTATGTAGCCATCTGCAGCCCCTTTCATTATGTCACCATCATGAACCCTCATAGATGTGTCCTACTGGTGACCTTCTCTTGCTCTTTTCCTCACCTCCATTCACTTCTACACACACTTTTACTTAATCTTCTGACCTTTTGTGACTCCAACGTTATTCACCACTTTCTCTGTGACCTCAGTCCTCTCCTAAAATTATCCTGCTCCTCCACATTTATCAATGAGATTGTGATAGTGACAGAAGGATCTCTTGTTTTGGTGACCCCCTTCCTATGCATTGCTTTCTCCTACATCAGAATTCTTATTACAGTTTTCAAGATCCCTTCTGCTGCTGGGAAACGCAAAGCCCTTTCCACTTGTGGATCTCACCTCACTGTGGTAACCCTCTTTTATGGAAGCATCTTCTATGTGTATTTGCAGCCTGTGTCAACTTATACTGTCAAAGACCATATAGCAACAATTGTCTACACAGTTTTGTCATCTATGCTAAACCCTTTCATCTATAGCTTGAGAAACAAAGACCTGAAGCAGGGACTGAGGAAGCTCATAAGCAGAAAGAGCATCTAAGTAGCATCTCTTGACAAACTCACAAGTGAGGGAGCAACGAAGTAGGGCAATTATGCTTTCTTGTATCATTCATAATGTTTAAATATGTTCAAATAAATCTGTTATTTTTGGAATTTTAAAACATCAATGCATAAGATGGTCAATACAATGGTGAAGGACTAATAATAATTGAAAACAAGCATTCCAAGTGCTTGTGTATCTGAAAACATTTAGCACACTAGCTTCAGGCAGATAACTTGATAACTCAACAAGATAGTGTTATAAGTGGCAAATCTTGTTTTTGGATTATTTATTTTATTTGATTTATTTTAATTTTTATTAAGAATTTTAGTTCATTCCTTAGGAAGTTCACACACATATGCAATGTATTTAAGTAAAATCCATTCCCACTGCCCCAGTCCAAGTCTTCCCAGACCCCACCAATTCCCAACTTCATTTCCTGTTTTTATAACCCACTGAGTCCAATCAGTGATGCCTATACAGTTAAGGTGTAGAGTCATTCTCTGGAGCACGGATAACCTATCAGAAACCATATCCCTAAAGAAAACAGACTCTCCACTACAGCCTTCAATTACTAAGAGCTTCAAAGCTAGCTATGGGGTTTTGTGAATCCCTCTCCTGTCAAAACTGAAACCTGGACTGCTTTGATCATACAGACAATGGCCACTGTGGGTTCATGAGTTCCGTGGCTTTGTCATGTCTGGAAGACACTGTTTTATATGAGTCTTCTCTTGTAATCTTTCCATCATCTTCTCTGATGATTTCTCAGCCATATGGAGAAGGGGTGTAACACAAATCTCTCATTTAGGGCTGAGCAACCACAGTTATTCATGCTTTGCCCTCTGACCAGCTATGAGGCTCTGTATGAATTAATTTCTGTCCACTGTAAATTAAAACTTCTCTGATGAGGGCTAAGAGCTCCACCAATCTTATCTATAAAGGTAAGTATTTAGGAGGCAAGTTTTTAAAAATCATTAGTGTGTGTGTGTGTGTGTGTGTGTGTGTGTGTGTGTGTGTGTGTAGCACAGTATATGTGTGGAGGTCAGAGGACAACTCACTGGGGCTTTAGAGTTTGATGTAT
>NW_022196897.1:24729759-24749740 GCF_008632895.1 Mastomys coucha | reverse complement strand
AGAGAGAGAGAGAGAGAGAGAGAGAGAGCATGCCAGAGGGTAAAGAGAAGAACCAAGATGGCTTTGGATACATGGCACTTACCAGCCACAAGTAGCTCTCATTTCACAAGGTTAGAAATATTGAGATAAAGTTTTTATCATTATCAATTGGCTCTGATATTATTGTATTGGCATCTTGTAAATTTTGATATTATTGATACATAAATCTGAATGGTTAATTAAGCTTTTGGAGTCATGATTCTACCGGGATACTGGGTGATGTGAGATGCAACTGCGAGGTCGGTGCTTCTATTTAGTAACTAGAGTGTGGGATCACCGGTTACAGGGGATTATAGGAGAGAGGGAACTAGTGGCTCACAGGACAAGTGAGTCAGATGCTGCGGGGGCTAGTTGCAGAGAGTTGGCAGGCTGGCAGGAGTCTGGAAGCATGGTCTGACACTGCAGAGAGTTGGCGGGTTCACTTTTAAATATTTCCTGCAACAGATGTATACTTTAGATACTAGTCCTCTGTCAAATATGTGATCAGAAATATTTTGGCTTTTGTAGAAGGTGTCCATTCTTTCTTTCCACCTTGCAGATTGTGGATATCCAACTTAAATGTTAAGCTTGGTGGCAAGAGTTACCCAATGAGTTACCTCAGTAACTAACTTTTGGGTATTTAAAATATACCTGTATCATCCTACTGCATAAGTCAAGAAGGATAAGTCATTCTATCATATATTCATTTGTAATGGTCCATCCACTCTTTGTCCCAAGCATGGATTTGTTTACATTGCATAGGCCTTGAGAGGCAGGTCCTGACTGTTTTATTCTACATCTGAGTTGGAAGCCTAGTTATTGCTCTTGACTGTGCCCTTTTACATGAGTGTCAACGTTTAATTAATCAAGGGTCAGTAATACACCAGGGAAACAATTCTTAGACATGTCAGCAAAAGAAAACTGCATGATATAGAAAATGAAACTTAATAAATTGAGCTCCATCAAAAAATTTTAAGTGTTTTCTGTGGGGGATTCTGCTAAAAAGACAAAAGAGAACTACACAGTGGGGGAAAATATCCTCAGATCACATATTTGACAGAGGGTTTGCATGTAAAGGTCACATAGACTCTTTAGCAATGACTATTGAAATGATTCAGTGAGAACATAAACAAAAGGCATGAGAAGACATTTCACCAAAGGTATGTGGATGCAGATGAGACCCCCAAAAGATAAGTACTATAGCCATCTGGGAAACACAAATTAAAACAATGAAATTTGACTACATATCCATAATAATGGCCACAATGTAAAAAATGTGACAATATCAAAAGCTTATGAGGATTCAGAAACACAGGCTATTCCTGGTTTGCCTGGAGGAATGACAAAGTATCACACCCCACTGAAAACCACAAAAGTCAAGCATGCAATTACTCTACAGTTTACACATTATATTTATCACAACAGAATTTAAATTATATTTTCATACAAATATGTATTTTTACATGTGTTCTGGGACAAAATATATTGCTTTGTGTTTGCTAGACAAGTGTTCTACCACTGAGTTATGTTCTTAACTTAATATATGTATATTTTCATTCATATTTCATATATACATGTATACATATATATGACTAGGATATATAGATGTCCTCTGACAGCTTAGAGAGAAGTTTGAGAAACCAAGAATCTAGCATATTTACATGTAAATGTCCAGGACAAGTATATTAGCTTCTTTTTTTACTGATAGTTGAATGTTTGAATAGTGTTTCAATAAAAGTGGGTCCTCACATGTTTGAAATCATTATTCTATACACAGTTCACTCCAAATTAAAGGTTTTCAGAAACATCATTTTCTTTGGTAAGAAATTATCACCCACACACACGAAAGGCAAAATAAATGAAAAAAAAATACAGACCTTAATTCATAACAAGGGTGATTTGTATATAACAAATAGGGGTCTCTGAAATGAATGAACAAGTAAACATATAGAAAGACCACTATGGAGGAAGTGAACTGTGCCACCAGACAGAACAGCTGGTAAGGCTGAGCTCAAACATCGTGAAACTCAAAATTTATTATGGTAGGCATGGAGCCAGTCGCCTGACAAACTATGTGTTATGGAACGCATAACCATGACACCCTACTCAGGAGACCATGGCAACCAGTCACATAGCATAAAAACAGGGAGTTCTCCATATAATGAGGTATGTAAATAGGCACTGAGTGTTCAGGAGGTCAGGAGAAGGCCTTCTCTCTTTCAGCACCCCATGCTCTCAGCACTCACTTAGAACCAAACCAGATTCCACCTGTCCAGGGATCTGCCTTCTTCACTTTCTTGCTTGGTGTGTGGGCACTTTGCTTGAAACTGTGGACTGAGGACCCAGGTTCCAGACTACCAGCAGTACTTGGGTATACAGGAGACTGGGAAACACATCGTCCCAGACTCGGCTGTTTTCCACCTGAGAAAACACAGACTGAGAACCCCCATTATGGACTGTGTTCTGACTACCCGAGCACTTTGGGCACTTCTGACACCCCAGCACTGAGGCAGACACATATCCTAGCAGATCACCTTTTAGAGTTCACTAGAGGACATGCTCAGATATTCATTTTTCTTCTTTGATAATTTCACACATGTGTACAGTGAATGATGATAATCTACATTTCCCAATTATCTTTTACATCTCTTCTCATATTCTACTTCTAATATTTAAAAAATTATGTGTATAAGTATTTTGCTTGCATATATGTTTCTGTACTACATGCATGCCTGGTACCCCAGAAACCAGGAGAAAATATTGAATACCATGAACTGGAGTTACAGAGGGTTTTAAGTACCAGGTAGGTACTGAAGATTGAACCTGGGTCTTCTGAAAGAGCAGGAAATACTCTTAACCACCAAGTTCTTAATATTTTTAAAGCTTTAATATATTTTAACTATACATATTTAATATATTATTATTATATAATAATATATTCAAGTATTCAACTATATTTAAACTATTCAACTATATAAAAAAGTGGTTTAAGACAGGGTAAACTGTTGATGTAAATAACATAGCCAAATCTTTAGAGAATGACACTAAGTGGGAAAAATCAACTCTCTAAAGTATACACACTATATGATTTCATTTATAGCACATTCTTGAAATTAGAAACTTAAGTGGGGAGTGTTTCAGTGACAAGGGTTGAAGAAGAGGTTTGAGGATGAAAGCAGGAAAGAAATGGATGTGGCTATAAGTGGGCAATGTCAGAGAACTAAAAGGCTGCATAAATGTTCTGTGTAAATGTTAGAAAAATAGTTGTGATAATTACATTGAAAGGTTATCTTTGGAGTGAAACTCCAATCAGTAAATGAGATCTCCCTATATTTTTCTTATGATTGCACATATATGTAAATATATTTATTTTTTATTTATTAAGCTTTCTGCCACCAACACATAGTTTTTCCCTTCCTGACCTCCTCCTTGACTCTCCACTCTCAGTATCCTCCATGTCTAGTTTCATTTTACCTGCTTTTTGTTTACTGTTTCCTAAAGGCATCCACCAGCAGTGGTCCATTTATAGTTTCCCAGATTTCACATATAGTACAGGTTACACATACAGAATAAAAAATTCAAAACTAGAATCTTCACATGAGAAAAAACATACATAGTATTTATCTTTCTGAGCCTGGGTAACTTTACTAAGCTTATTTTTTCCATTTCTTTTCATTTACTTGTAGATTTAATTTTTTTCCTTATAGCTGAGTAGTATTACATTGTGTATATGTAGCAAAATTCCTTTTCTATTCATTAGTTGATGGTTATTTTGGTTGATTCCATTTCCTAATTATGAAGTTGGAAGTCAAGTATCTCTATAGTATTTATAGGAAATCTCTTTTTTTATATGCCCTAGAATGACATAGCCAAATCATCGGATAATTCTACTTTTAGTTTTTTGAGAAACATCCAGAGTGATTTCCTTAGTGGCTGCACTAGTCTACATACATTCCAACCAGCAGTGTATGAAGTTCTCCTTTTCCCACATGTGTGCCACCATTTACCATCATACGTATTCCTCATTTTGGCCTCTCTGACTGGGATGACATGGATGCATAAAACGATAAGTGAAAACTTGTGATCTTCCAAGTCATAAAAATTCAATTAGAGGGCACTGTAGAAGACAGGTGACAGGAAAAAAGAACGATGTTATACTTGGTCTTGAAGGTTTTATTGGGAATAGGGAGCTTGAGAAGAAAAGAGGGTAGGTGGATTACAGAAACCAAGAGTATGTGAAGAAGGTTTATAAAAACTCCACTGGTTTATAAACCAATTAAAAGTACACACACACACACACACACACACACACACACACACAAACAAACACATATTTTAAGGAAAATGTGAATAAAAGTAACCTGCATGAGTGGACAATGAAAACATAAGTTATTAAATGAAAATGTCAGGTATAAAATATCTCCCAATGAATTACTGATCAAGGAGTTTGGAGAGGCATACCAAAACAGTACAGGATATTGTCATTACTTTTTAGTAAACCACTGTAACTGGTTGATTCTTTTTAGTAAACCACTGTAACTGGTTCCTATTGTTAAAGACAGTTCTCAGTTTAGTTGAAAGATATACATTTACCAGCCTCAACTGATCAGGAAACTCTCTTTTTGCTTGCTAGTTCACATCTTGCCCAAAGGTGATATGCAAGCTGTAAGAACAGAAAAAGCACCAATGATCTTTTATACCTTGGAACCCTCTATACAACACTGACATGCTGGTAAGACATATCCATTGATACCACAGGGGCATGTTGATTATGGGGGAAACCAACAACATTCTGATTGGGTATGAAGCCTGCCCCATAGAAAGGATTACATGAGCAGTGGTGTAATCCTGGCCAAAAGCCTAAGGGTGGGGAAATCACAGGCCCTGGGTAGGGGTTGGAGTTACTGTTTTCCTAAATGATCAAAGTTAAACTGCCTTATCAACATTATGTTTATGCTTATAGATTTGTGTTGCCTTCAACTTCAGTCATAAAAGTTTTTTGTAATAGGTAGTTTTTAATAGATACTAATCAATGCAGATGTATAAGTGGTCAAAGTAGTGAATATGAATAACTCTGAGTGCTCATCTATATTTTGGTCAATTTTATCAACCTCCCACTATCAGAAGCTCAGGGAACTTCTTGGAGAAGGACGGAGGAAAAAAATGTGGAGAGTCAGTGAATTAAGGAAGAGCAACAAAATACTCATCTGTTGACATGACAGAACTATTACATGCATCAACTTGCAGCAGCCATAGTTAGCTGCACATGATCAAGCCAGTCAACATTCCAGTGTAGATGAAGGAGCCCCCAATACCCTTGGTCACTAAAGGAGATACTTTTGGTAGCTGATAGAATTTGAAGAAAGAATCATTGTTTTTTTGAGGTTATGAATACTAGTAGGCTGCTCATTCCAGAGTGGATGGCCAAACAGTGAGTGAAACTGGCAATATTAATTGAACTAGTAGATTTACTAGTAACAAAAAGTGAAAAGGACATGTACTTGGGAGTGAGATGGGAACAGGCACTAGGAGAAACTAGAGGAAGGTGATGGTGGATGGATGTGCCAACATACATTGTATGAATTCATGGAATTTTCAAATAATAAAGACTATCACATTTTCATTAGTGTTGTACTTCTATTTCCTCAATAAAATAGCACTAATGGCTATAAACATACATTAAGTTTTTAATAGCTGAATAATATTCCATTGTGTGTGTGTGTGTATATATATATATATATATATATATATATACATATATATATATGTATATGTATATATATATATATACATATATATATATGTATATGTATGTATATATCACATTTTCTTTATCTATTCTTTGGTTGAAGGACATCTAGGTTGCTTCTGTTTCTGGTTATTATAAATAAAGCTGCTATGAACATAGTTGAGCAAGTGTCTTTGTGGGAGCATCTTTCGGGTATATGCCCAGGATTGGTATTATCTGGGTCTTGAGGTAGAACTATTCCCAGTTTTCTGAGAAACCACCAAATTGATTTCCACAGTGGTTTTATTAGTTTGCACTCCCAACAGCAATGAAGAGGTGTTCCCTTGCTTCACATCCTTGACTGCACATGCTATCTCTTGAGTTTTTGATCTTAGCTATTGTGATGGGTGTAAGATGGAACCTTAAAGTTGTTATGATTTGCACTTCTCTGATGACTAATGACTTTGACCATTTATTTACATGCTTGACCATTAGAGATTCCTCTGTTGAGACCTCTCTGGTTAGCTCTGTAGTCCATTTTAAAATTTGGTTATTTGTGTTGTTGGTGTCTGACTTCTTGAGTTCTTTGTAAATTTTTAATCTGTCAGATGGAGGATTGATGAAGATCCTTTCCTAATCAATAGGCTGCTGTTTTGTCCTATTGATAGTATCCTTTGCCTTACTGGAGCTTTGTAGTTTCATGAGGTCTTGTCAATTGTTGATCTTAGAGCCTGAGTTATTGGTGTTCTGTTCAGGAAATTGTCTCCTGTACCAATGTGTTCAAGGTTATTTCCCACCTTGTCTTCTATATGAGATTTAGTGTATCTGGTTTTATGTTGAGGCCCTTGATCTAAAACAAAGACATCATAAATTTTGCAGGCCAATGGATGGAACATGAGAATATCATTTTGAGTGAGATATCCCAGTGCCAAAATGATATGCATAGTATATCATTTATAAGCAGATATTAGCCATAAAATACAGGTACCATGCTACACTCCACAGACCCAAAGAAGCTAAACAAGAAGGGAAGGACCCAACAAGGAAGCTTGGATCTAACTTAGGAGGGGAATAAATAATACTAAGAGGCAGACGGAGGGAGGGAACTTGGAGGATTGGAAGGCAAATGGGTGGTTCAGGATGAGGTCTGGGGAAGGACAAGAAAAAGAGATATATGGCTATGAAGAAGAGTGTAAATCTGCAATTGATGGGGATGTATAGATGAGGGGCATCTCCAGGATGAGACAAAGACCTGGGATAACGGAGGTACCAAGAATCAATATGTGTGGCCTTAGTTGTGACTTACAGCATTGGTGATATGGCACCTGAAGAGGCTACCTCCTGTAACCAGACAGGAAACTCCAGTGGATCAATAGAGACAGTAACCCACCTACAAAATGTTAAACAAAAAATTTAACCCCAAATTTATCCTGTCTACAAGAAATGCAGGCATGGTGGATGGAGCAGAGACTGGGGAATGGACAACCAATAACTGGCCCAACTTGAGATCTATCCCAAGGGCAAGCACCAATCCCTGACACTATTAATGATACTCTGTTATGCTTGCAGACAGGAGTATGTTTTCCTTTGAACAGCTCCACCGAGCAACTGACTCAGGCAGATACAGACATCCACAGCCAAACAGTGGATGGAGCTTGGGGACTCTTATAGAAGAATAGGAGGAAGGATTTCAGTACCCAAAGAGGATAGGAACTCCACAGAAAGACCACAGAATCAACTAACCTGAAACCTTGAGGCTCTCAGAGTCTCAACCACCAACCAAAGAATATAAGATTCCCCATTCATATGTAGCACATACTCAACTTGTTTTTCATGTGGGTCTTGAACAATTGGAGTATGGGCTATCCCTAAAGCTGTAGCCTGCATGTGGGATATGTTCTTCTAACTAGGCTTCCTTGTCTGGCCTTATTGGGAGAGGAAGTGCCTAGCCTGGCAAAGACTTGAAGTGACAGGGTTGGGGAAACCCAAGGAGCCTCCCACCTGCTCAGAGAAGAGAGAGGTGGGATGAGGGAGGAATTGTGGGAGGGGGTGACTGGGAGGGGGCACTGAACAGTATGTACAGTGAATAAGTAAAGAAAAATGAAATAAAATTACAAATATGTACACTAAGGGGAAAACTTAAATGGAGAGAGAAAGGAACAAATGAAATGAAAAAGGAAAATAAATGTCAAGCATGCCATGTGGGGAGAAAGACATGAAAAAGTTAAAATCAATGGTTAGTATACCATAAATATAAAAGTCTTTAAAATTACACTAGAGAGACATCCTTATAAAATATGGATTTTCTGAATTGAATCCAGGCAATTGGACTAATTTTCTGAATGAGGATAAATAAAATATTGGAATCTAGAAATATTGGAATAAATAGAAATACTAATAAATATATTCTCTAGAGAAGCGCAATAATTAAATAATGAGTGATTATGAATACTATGGAAAGTGTGAAATCAAAACCCAAGTCCAGGTTTTGAAGCTACTCTAGCCAGGAAGGCATTTTTTAAACCTTGAAAAATGAGCCTTTGGCTACTTAAGTAAAAACCCTAACTCCATCCAGATGAGTTAGAAAGAAGCACTTTTTGATTTTAAGCATACATTAAAAAATATAAGTTCAATATACCAAGATTTCACCTAAGAAGACTGGAGAAAAGAGAAAATCAAATCTAGTGGAAGAGAAGTAGCAGTAGTTAGAGCAGAAATCTATTAAGTTGAAACAAGACATCACAAGGGGGCTAATGACACCAAGAGCTAAGGCATGGCAAAGGTCAGCAAAACTCACGTATTTTGTAGGGAATGTTTTGTTATGCAAGACTGGCTGTTTTTAAACTCAGGATTCTGCAGCTTCCAAAGGATGGGAATTTAGGCATGAACCACTACAACTCAATCCAAAAATCAATAAAACAATGTCTTTAGTAGAAGAAATATACATAGAGAAGACAGATGAAGAAGAGGAGAAGGAAGAGGAAGGCCTAAGAGAAGGGGGATAGAAACTGAAATCAGAAGTGATTAAGAGGACTTCAGTACAGGACAACAAATAATGAAACATATGATAAAGGAATATTAAAGAAAACCCTATGCCCACAAGTTTGCTAACTTAATTGAACTAGACAAATTCCTTGAGTCACAATCTGCTTAAACCCACACAAGAAGGAATTAACAAAATCAATAGATTTATACCTATTAATTAAATTAACAATTAATTACTTTTCCAAACAGGAGGCACCAAGGCTCAACAATTTCACTGATATATACCAGTTCTCTATAGTCTCTTCTAATAAATAGAAGCTGAGAGAGTGTAAAGTTACCATTACAACAATACAAATTACTTGAAAAAGATGGTATAAGAAAGGAAAACTGCTAAGTAATATCTCTCATTAAATTTTGTGCAAAATCCTCCATAAAATAGTGAAAAAAATTAGATACAAGACCGAAGAAGAATTATACATCATGACAAAGTGTTATTCAATCTCAGCTGTGTAAAGCTACTTAAAGTTAGAAGAACAATATAGTAAATTATCACAATAAGATAAAGAAGAAAAAGTCACACAATATATATGAAAAGAATTAGATAAAATTCTACTCTCATATGTCATCAATAAAACCTCAACAAGTAGGAAACAGAGAGTAAGTGCCTACTTTGGATAAACAATATCTCTGACGACCTTAAGAAATATCATGTTTATTGGCCAGCAACTAGCTGCATTCGCATTCCCATTAATACTAGAAACAGGCATAAAGGTTTCTTGTTTTATTTAACCACTATTTTTCAACACCATTCTGGAAATTTTAGCTAATGGAGTATAATTAGAGAAGGAATATAAAACATGTACAGATTGTGAAGAAAAACACAAACTCTCTTTGTTTACAGGTAACATGATAGTGCAGAAAACCTTAGAAACTGCTAAAGAAACCCTCATGGAATCAGTAAGAAATTAAACCAAGATTTATAAAAGACAATATACAGAAGTTAAGTTTTTCTTTTACTAGTTTTTTTTTAAGCTAGGCAAAGAATTTTATTAACTCTTTCCAAACTTTATTCCCAGGCTTCTTCAACTTAATTTTCTGCAATTAGGTATAAGCAAAAACTGAAAAGAGTTACAGTACCCAGGGGGATTGAGCTTAAAAATATTGGAGATCTGGATTTTATCAGATCTATAAACAAAGGAATTTAAAAGGCAGTCATGATGTAAAACAGCAGCTCCTTAAACTTCTGCAAGTTTCACCTTTTCAGAAGTTGCCTCCATTCAGTCTGCCTCATTCTTAGAAGCCTCATCAAAATTCTCCAGCAGATCTGGAACTTCATCATCATCCTCTTCTCTAGAAGCAAGTGGTGCTTTTCCATCCACAGATTGTTTGGGGAGAACATCAGCCAGTCTCCTTAAACTAGTCAGACTGTCTTGCACCATGGTAGCTTGGGATGCTGGGAAGCATGTCTGTCCGCTGCTCTGTCTCTGCATGGCCTGGAACGGGGAAGGTGTTTGCTGCCAGAGATGCCTGAACTTTGGGGTCATTAAAATGGGTCACTGTTCCTTGGTTTGTAAATATGTTCACCTTTTCAATACCAGAGACATTGTTTACCCCTAATTCTTTAAGGAGAACTGCAATTTTTATTGTCTGCTGTGGCTGTTCTGTGTAACACATTTTGTCTTTCTATGAGAGGTTCCTTTCCCACCAATGTGCACTTGTGCCTGTAGTTTGGCAAGATTTTCCAGGTTCATGATTATTTCTCTCATCTTGTCAAAGTGGAAATGGAGCCCTGCAGGGGACTAGGGTTAGTGCTCAGGGGTTCTCAAGCAGACCGGCTGAAATAAGGCATACACATGCAGGGACACAAAGTGGCAGTTAGAAGCCCTTTTACTACTTTTGACATTGTCTTGTTGTGTATCTCAGGCTAGCTATGAACTTGAGATGTAGCTCATGCTGATTGTCCTTCCTCAGATTCCTGAATGCTAGGATAACAAGCAGGTACTTCACAGATCATTAATTTCTTTCTTATATACCAGGTATATTCATATATACCAATGTTATTCAAAACTAAAAACACATTTGAATTTACACTAACACTAACCCAAAAGGATACATGTGCACATGTAACAAAATATATAAAAGCCCTTTATGGAAGTTTTACAATTGATAAATAAAAGGCAAGCATGGTTAAGCCTTGTGACTTTTTATGATCTTAATCTCCACCAAACTGATTTCGGTATAATTATTGTTCTCAAACTTCGAACACACTTGATTTTCTTCTAATATTAAGAAATGTTTAATATAAAATTCCATAGATAAATCATGTATTTCTAAATACAAGATTGGCACATTGTAGGCACTTAAAAATGTTATTTTGTTTGAGAATATCCATTACAATTAGAAAAGATAAAGAAATGAACAGAAAGGATAGGATATGCCATAACATATATATTATTTTGAAATTTTTCTCTTATTGTCATAGTTCAATATTATGTTTGTTCTTTTGAAAACTTCTTTGTTATTGTAATCACAGTATGACAAAATAGAAGTCACAGGTCCTGGACTCAAATCTACTTAAGTTTTGGCAAAACTTATTTACTTCCCAGGGTATAGTTTCACACCTCTCTCTTAAAAGATTTGATGTGTTTAACAATGAGTGGCAGTGTAGATGGCCAGCAAGTGTTGGTATCCTTGTCCCTTCATTTAATTGCATGGTTGCCTCAATGGCTCCAGGATGGACAACACGAAACTCAGTTAATCCTGGTTGATATGCTGAGGACCAGGGATGATATTCTGTTGTCAGCAGTGCTAGTCAGACTTAGGTCAAAAAGGATGGAGGTATAAGATATCATTTCACGTTACATCCTGGAGGAGGTAACTACCCATTTTGCTTTGTTTTAACTCAGAATCACTGAAGAACCGGTTTGATAACATCATTAGGATTAAGTATTAAAGTTACAGTAAGAAAACTGCTTTCCCACCACCAAAAAGTTTACCCATAGCTTCTTTCATGTCTCTGTTCCTCAGGCTGTAGATGAATGGGTTCAACATGGGAATCACAATCATGTAGAGAACAGCAGCCCTACTTTCCCGCTCTGTAGAGTGAGTTGATGGGGGAAGTAAATAGACACCCATCAGAGATCCATAGAAGAGAAGAACAACCGTAAGATGGGAGCCACAGGTAGAAAAGGCTTTCCATCGCCCTCCAGGAGACGGGATGCCCAACACAGCCCAGGAAATGCAGACGTAGGAGAAGATGATCAATGTAAGAGGGACAGCGAGAAACACCAAGCCCAGGGTAATGATCATCAGTTCATTAATGTGGGTATCAGAACAGGCAAGTTTCAGCAGAGCACTGGGATCACAGTAGAAGTGGGGGATGGCTGTGTGGGCACAGAAAGCCACACGCGTCAGCAGCAGTGTGTGCATCAGGGCAGGACAATTGGTCAGCACCCAGCACGTAAACAGCATTAACGCACAGAGCTGGGGACTCATAGCTGTGCTGTAATGGAGTGGCTGGCAGATGGCTACATAGCGGTCATATGCCATCACAGCCAGAAGGCAGTTGTCAAGGCCACCAAACATCAGGAGGAAATACAGCTGAGTAAGGCACCCAGAATAGGAGATGGCCTGACTCTGGGTATAAATGTTGGCAAGCATTTTGGGGACTGAAGCAGAAGTGAAACAGGCATCAGTTAAGGAGAGATTTGCTAAAAAGAAGTACATAGGAGTGTGTAGGTGAGCATCAGAGCTGATGACAAGGATGATGAGTAGGTTCCCCACCACAGTGACCAGGTACATGCCGAGGAAGATGCCAAATAAAAGAGGTTGCTCCCCTGGCTGCTCAGAGAGTCCAAGAAGAAGGAAGTCTGAAGAAACGGATTGGTTCACTCTACTTGGTTTTCCCATGCTGTGTAGCTCTTGTCTGTGCAAATAAAAATTCTGTATGTGCCTAAATTTAATCATCAGATCAGCTCATATATATGAATTTGTATTGCCAGAACTATGTGGAATAAAAAGGGGAAAAATATGTGATCCTTGCCCACAAACATATCTGAGTTCACTGGAAATAAAATACTCATGAAGATATTTTATAGAACAGTTAAAATACTGCAACAGGGTCTACACAAAAGAGATCAATTTGATTAAGAGAAGTTAACACAGGTTATTTGAGGAGGTGGGAATTAAGCATGACCTTGTTGGGAATGTTTGAAAAGTACTTTAGCTTGGTGCTTTAGAAAGGAAGTGTGGATCTTCATCATCTCTCTCCCTCTTCTCCCGATGCATGCGCACATACCTAAACATATGTATATACATCTGTGTATGTTAAGCTTTCTGTATGGACACTGAAAATGACTTTGAAGGAAAACATGAACTGCTCCCTAATCCTAGGACTTAGCCTCATGCCTTCAAACAGTCCTGAAATTTCCCCTAACTGGGAACACTAGACATGTGGGCTGACTACAGCGATATACCACCATCACAGCCACTGTTAGGGTGTCTTCAAAAAGGCTCTCCTCTGTTTTCTCTCCCTCAGTTTTGTATCTCCCTGTGACAACTGGGGCTTAGATTTTAAGACCCTCTTTCTTCGCTGCTGTGGTTTCACTATCTCTCCATGCTATTTGGTTTTCGACAGAGGGGAGGAAAATAAAGGTTTTCAGTTCTTTGTTCTCTTTTCTGCAAACAGCTTTGTCTGCAGTCTTTGGATTTAGAGTAGGCTGGTATTACATGGCCTTGGTTAGGGCTGTGGCCTTAGAAGACTCCCCATCTCTCTTTGCTCTGTGGTTTACAGAGAAACTTCTAATCTTAGGAAGAGACTCAGACTTCATACCCCTAAAATAGTTGCCTGTTTGTGGGGCAAGTTGTGTGTGTGTGTGTGTGTGTGTGTGTGTGTGTGTGCATCCAAGCATGAATGAAGGCAAATATGATCTTTTCCGGGTCCTCACCTGTCACAGTGTGTATCAAACTCAAGCATCTTCAAATTCTCAAGTTTTCTCCTTTAGCTGGAAACATTTCAGTGAAGACCTGGCAGAGATCTTTGCTGACTTCATTAGTAAAGCAGACATCCACTGAGTCTAGTGCTCTTTGAGAACACTTAGGGTACGTGACTCAATTTTCTGCTTTCTTGACTGAAAAAAAAAAAAGACAGGAGTTCCTTAGAACTATAAAGGTTCCTTTCAGATCATCTCCCAAAACACTTGTTAAAGCCAACCCTAGTGTCTGTGCAGAGCTTGTTCTGCAGCCAGCTCTCTCTGGGTCCTAGGGGACCTGGGCATTCCTTTCCTCAAGGGCTAAGCTACCAGGTTCAGGTCTCAGGAGTGCTATTCTGACATGTTCTTGCTGTAGCTAGACTAGTTAGCCTGCTGGGACTCCTATCCATGTGTTGGACAACTCATCTTTTGCCCTCACTAAAATGAGATAGAAAAAGAAATTCAGAGTGTAAGTGATGTCATGGCCATCTTTGATTTCCCTAAACAGAAACATGTGAATATGAGACACTCCCTCAAAACATCTAAAAGTTTTAAGTGAGAGAGCCTACATAAAGCATATTAGTCATATTATTTTACACACAGCAACTATAGAAATGCTGGTCCTGTCATCCATGTTTCTGTTAAAAAGTCAACTCTTCCTGAACAGTTCAGTATATGACCACAAGTAAGAAAATCTGCAAGTATTACCCTTGCAGATGGGAAACTCGGTGCCCAGTGAGGATAATAATCTAAGTAGAACTCCTCCTAGTGTCTATTCATATCTAAAGACCATCCCCTTCACCACTGTACATCATAACACTGTGCTACTGTTGGGCAACTAGGATTATGTTGGGATCATTAACAACTTCATAAATACAAAAGAACCAAAATATCTGAATTCATATGTATTTTCCCTTACTAGTAACATTAAACATTTCACTTCAATTTTTTCCCCCAATGGTAGAAAACAAACCTAGGCTTTTATATATGCTAGGTAAGCTTTCTGTCTTTGAGATATACCCACACCTTGTTTTTCTTGATTTTTAGGTAAGTAATTATTCCTCTTAACTTTCCTGTTACTATTTGTCCTTTTTAAAATAAAGTTTATGTATCTTTAAAAATTGATATTAGTAATGGTAAGATGAAATAAGATATTTTATCTCCTAATTCTCATTTCAAAGCTATTTTTCTCCCCAATTATCTTTATATTAAAAATCCTGTCCCATTGACTAAATGGGGGTAATTCTAGTTAATTATTCTAAATTTTATTATTTTATTTTTTGGTATTATTGTATAAACATAGGTGTTTGCTTTCATGTAGGTCTGTGTGTCAACATGCATGCCTGGTAGCTGCAGAATTCAGACAAAGACACCAGATCCCATGTTGAAGATGGTTTTAAGCTGCCATGTGGGTGTTGAGAACTGAACCCAGGTCCTCTGAAAGAGTATCTAGTGCTCTTAACCACTAAGCCATCTGTCCAGCTCTTTTATTTATTTATTTATTTATTTATTTATTTATTTATTTATTTATTTTTCTTTCATACAATACTTTCCAACCACAGCCTCTCTTCTCTCTACTCCTCTAGTCTCCACCTCCTGTCTCCTCTAGATTCACTGCTCTTACATTTTACTTCAGAAAATATCAGCCTCCCAGAAATATCAACCAAACACACCATAACAAGATGCAAATAAGACTAGACATGAACTCATATTGAGGCTGGACAAGGCAACCATATAGGAGGAAATAGTCCCAAGACCAGGCAAATGAATCAGGGACACTACCACTCCCACTGTTAGGATTCCCACAGAAACCTACGCAACCACAGCATATATGCAGAGGACTCAGTAATTGGTTTCTGTAGCCCATATGGGCCCTTCTTAATTGATTCTGTGAGTTTGTTCTCTTGGTGTCCTCAACTCCTCTGGCTCCTACAATCCTTTCTCCCACTCTTCTGTGAAGATCCGCAGGATCTGACTAATGTTTGGCTGTTGGTAGCTGCTTTTGTTCAACTGCTGGAGGCAGTCTTTTTGATGGTAATTGGGGTAGGAGCCAGTCTGTGAGTTTAGCAGAATTTCATTAGAAATCATTTCATTGACTTTTTTTTTTCTTTTGGCCAATCATGTTTCATTGTACCTTATGTCTCTGGATTCTCCAGCTTCCAGTTCCTGGCCATTTTTGCAGTATTAGGCATGGACTCCCTCTTCTAGTGAGAGCCTCAAGTTAGGCCAGTCACTGGCTAGCCATTTTGACAAGCTCTGAGCCACCATTGACCCAGCTCGTCTTGCAGGTAGAATAGGCTGTAGGTCAGAGGTTTTATGCCTGGATTGGTGTCCCAATCTCTTCACTAGAAGCCTTTCCTCATTACAGAAGATGGCTGGTGCAGGATCTATTTCCTCTATAACTTGGAGTCCTCTCAAGGATTACCCTCATGGGCTACAGAAAGTTTCCACTGTACTAGATTTCCTAAATGCCACTTAATTCCAGCTATCTCCCTGCATACTGTCTCCCTCCATACCTCGCTCACCCATCCGATCCTTCCTGTTCTCATTTCTAACTGACCCCAGCCCACCTGCAAAATCCATTCTATTTTCTCTTCACAGAGAGATCCATTCATCACATCTTGAACCTTCCTTGTTACTTAGCTTCTCTGTAGCATGAATATCCTTTACTTAACAGCTAATATGCAGTTATAAGTGAATAAATATCATTCGCCTTTCTGTGTCTGGATTACCTTGCTATGGATAATTTTTTTCTAGTTGCATGTATTTGCCTGCAGAATTTAACATTGTTATTTTTAAACTGTTGAGTCATACTCCATTGAATAATTATTCATTCTTTGGTTGAGAGACTTCTAGATGTCCTTGTGGTAGGATGACAGGTCTTTTGGGTATATATCCAAGAGTGCTATAGCTGGGACTTTAGGTAGATTTATTCCCAATTTTCAAACAAACTCTGATATTGATTTTCATAGTGACTGGACAAGTTTTCACCCCCACCAGCAATGGAAGAGTGTTCTCCTGGCTCCACATCCTCATCAGCATGAACTGTCGCTGTGTTATTGATCTTAGCCATACTGGTGGGTATAAGATGGAATTTCAGAGTAGTTTGATTTGCATTTCCCTGATGGCTAAGGATGTTGAACATTTCTTTAAGTGCTTCCCAGGCATTTGGGATTCCTCTGTTGAGAATTCTGCTTAAATCTGTACTCAGTTGTTAATTGCATTATATAGTTTGTTGATTTCTAGTTTCTTGAGTTGTTTATATATGGTGAATATCAACCTTCAGTTAGATATGGGGTTGGTAAAGGTATTTTCCCATTTTATATGCTGCCATTTTGTCCTACTGATGGTGTCCTTTGCCTTAGAGAAGCTTTTCAGTTTCATGAGATTTTACTTCTTAATTGTTGATCTTAGTGCTGTAAATTGGTATTCTGTTTAAGAAGTTGTCTCCTGTGCCACACAATTCATTTAAGTCTTTACCCCACTTTCTTTTTCTCTTCTATCAGGTTTAGTGCATTTGATTTTATGTTGTAATCTTTGATTCGCATGGACTTGAGTTTTTGTAGGGTGATAGATGTGGATCTATTTTCATTCTTCTACATGCTGACATCCAGTTAGACCTGTACCATTTGTTGAAGATGCTTTCTTTTTCCATTAGTTTTTGGCTCAAACAAAAACAAATAGTTTTTGTTTTTTTGTAAAAAATCAACTATCCATATGTGTGTGGATTTACTTCTTGGTCTTCAATTTGAGTCCATTGATCAACCTGGCTGATATTATATGCAAATATGATACAGTTTTTATTAGTATTGCTTTATAGTACAGTTTGAAATCAAGAAAGGTGATACCTTCAGAACTTCTTTTATTGTACAGAATTGTTCTAGTTATCCTGGGTATTTTGTTTTTCCATATGAAATTGAGAATTGTTCTTTCAGTGTCTGTAAAGAATTGTGTTGCATTCTTGCTGGGAACCACACTGAATCTCTGGATTGATTTTGGTAAGATGGCTATTTTTGCCATGCCAACTCTACTGGTCCATGAATATGGGAGATCTTCTCATCTTCTGATATCTTCCTGATTTCTTTCTTCAGAGACTTGAAGTTCTTGTCATACAGGTCTTTCACTTGTTTGGTTAGAGTTACAACAAGATGTTTTATATTATTTTGGGTTAATTTTGTATCTAGCCACTTAGCTGAAGGTATTTATTAGCTGTAGTATTTCTCTACTAGAATTTTCAGGTCACTTATGTATACTATCATATCATTTATAAGGAACTATATGTTGACTTCTTCCTTTCCAATATTATTGCTCTAGCTAGAATGTAAAGTACTATATTGAATAAACATTGAAAGAATGAACAGCCTCGTCTTGTTACCAATTTTAGTGGAATTGCTTTGAGTTTCTCTCCATTTAATTTTATGTTGGCTTTAGACCTGCTAAAAATTGTCTTTATTATGTTTAAATATGTCCTTTGTTTTCCTATTTTTTACAAGAGTTTTATCATGAAGGGGCATTGGATTTTGCCAAAGGCTTTTTTGGCATTTAGTGAGATGATCATGTGTTAGTTTTTCTTTCAATTTGTTTATATGGTGGATTACATTGGCATATTTTTATATTTTGAAGCTTCCCCGCACCTCTGGGATGAAGCCTTCTTGATCATGGTAGATGACCTTTTTGATATGTTTTTGGACTTGGTTTGTGAATATTTGGTTGAATATTTTGCCATGTTCATGAGGGAAATTGATCTACAATTCTCTTTCTTTGTTGAATCTTTGTTTGGTTTGGGCATCAGGGAGACTATGACATCATCAAATTAAATTGGCAATGTTTCTTCTATTTCTGGTCTGTGGAATGATGTAGTAATTCTCTGCAGGCTTCACAGCAGGCAGGGAAAATAATGTATGAAGAGACAAGAATAAAATTTGGCTCAACTCAATTTTATCGTAAGTCTTGTTAGACTAAGACTTCTAGAGTCTGGCCCAGAACTTTTTCTCTAGCAATATTTAAGCACAGTATACTTTCAGAAAAAGTATTCAGATAACAATTATCTCAGTATAAAATGTACAGAAATTTAAGATGTGCTTACATTGAGACTCTTTACAAAGTACAGTTGGCTGCTTTCATAAGAATGGGTAATGTTGACTCTGAGATAGTACCCAAGAGTTAGAGTCTAGGGATCTTGACTGAGGTCATGACATATTGACACACATGTGGGTGTCAGGATTTTCCTGGCACTGAGATAACACAGAAGTCACTTAGGCTATTATAAAGCACAAGTGAATTCACTCATAAGAATAGGTTTATGGTTTAAAGCAATGCTCAAAGTTTAGGGACAAGTGTCCAGGAAAAAGTAAAAGTCATGAATTCTTGGAGATATGTGCAGACTCTGTTTCGTCAGACAACAATGTATTACCAAGTTGTAAAATTACATTGTTCCTGGCATTCCAGAGAGAACAGCCATGTACCTCATTCCACTGAAGAAGTGAGCTGTGTGTTTAACTTTCCTGGCTTTTCCAGTGCTCATTTGTGTGTCCAGAGCCTTTTTTGCCTTCTACAAAATACCAAAGTAGTATTGGTATTAACTCTATTTTGAAAGTCTGTTAGAATTTTGTGCTAAAACTGTCTGGCCCTGTTTTCATTGTTGCTATTTCTTATTTTGGTTGTTTGTGTTTTGTTTCAGTTGGGAGACTTTCTTGATTTATTTCCTTAGGGATTAAAGATCTATTTACGTTGTTTATCTGATCTTGATTTAACTTTGGTGAGTGATATCTATTGAAAAAATTATTTATTTCTTTTAGATTTTCCAGTTCTGTAGGATACAGCATTTTAAAGTATGACCAGATAATTCTTTGGATTTCCTGTGTCTGTTGTTATGTCTCCCTTTTCATTTGTGATTTTTATTAGTTTGGATATTTTTTCTCATTTTTTTAAATTAGTTTGTATAAATGTGTAATTTATGTTGTTGATTTTCTCAAAGACAACCTTTTTGTATTTCATTGATTCTTTGTATTGTTATCTTTGGGTTTTTTGTTTGTTTTTTGTTTGTTTGCTTTTTCTATTTTTTATTAGATGTTTTCTTTATTTATAATATCTCTTTTCCCAGGTTCCCCTCCAAAAAAAGAGAAAAAATAAAATAAAATAAAATAAATCCCCAAACTAAAACAATCCCCTGTTCCCTCTTCCTTCCTCCTGCTCACCATCCTACCCCCTCTTGCTTACTGGCCCTGGCATTCCCCTACACTGGGGCATAGAACCTTCACAGGGCCAAGGTCCTCTCCTT
>NW_022196897.1:24712076-24729720 GCF_008632895.1 Mastomys coucha | reverse complement strand
ATTGATGACCGACTTGGCCATCCTCTACTATACATATGCTGCTGGAGCAATTAGTCCCACCATGTGTATTCTTTAGTTGGTAGTTTAGTCCCTGGGAGCTCTGAGGGTACTAGTTAGTTGATATTGTTGTTCATCCTAAGGGGCTGCAAACCCTTCAGTTCTTTGCGTCCTTTCTCTAGCTCCTTCATTGGGCACCTTGTACTCAGTCCAATGGATGACTGTGAGTCTCTACTTCTGTATTAGTCAGGTACTGTCAGAGCCTCTCAGGAGACAGTTATATGAGGCTCCTGTCATCCAGCACTTGCTGGCGTTCACAATAGTGTCTAGATTTGATGACTGAATTCGAGAAGGATTCCCAGGTGGAGCAGTCTCTGAATTGTCCTTCTTTTAGTCTCTGCTCCATAGTTAGTCTCTACAACTCCTTCCATGGGTATTTTGTTCCCCCTTTTAAGAAGGAATGAAGTATCCACACTTTGGTCTTCCTTTTTCTTGAGTTTCTTATGGTTTGTGGTTTGTACTTTGTGTATTCTGATCTTCTAGGGTAATGTCCACTTATCAGAGAATGCATACCATGTTGCAAGCTGGTACATCCACTCTGGAAATCAGTTTTGCGGTTCCTCCGGAAATTGGACATAGTACTACCAGAGGACTGAGCTATACCACTGGTACATCCACTCTGGAAATCAGTTTTGCGGTTCCTCCGGAAATTGGACATAGTACTACCAGAGGACCGAGCTATACCACTCCTGAGCATATACCCAGAAAATGCTTCAACATGTAATAAGGACACATGCTCCACTATGTTCATAGCAACCTTACTTATAATAGCCAGAAACTGGAAACAACCCAGATGTCCCTCAACAGAGGAATGGATACAGAAAATGTGGTACATCTACACAATGGAATACTACTCAGCTATTAAAAACAATGAATTTATGAAATTCCTAGGGAAATAGGTGGACCTGGAGAATATCATCCCGAATGAGGTAATCACAAAAGAACACACATGGTTATCTTTGTTTTTATATTATTGATTTCCAGCCCTCATTGTGGACCTGTGTACAGGAGGCTTTCCACGGAGATCTCTGGCCAGGCCAGGTGTGAGGGTTCAGGCAAAGGGGAGAGAGTGTGAGCAGGAATGGGGAGTCCTCTCTGTTGCCTCCACTGTTGCAGCTGGCTCCACCTCTGTCTCCACCATTGCTGTCTCAGTTTTTCCACTGCACTGAGTCTCCCTGCACTGAGCTGGCCTGGTTGGGAGGCTGACTAGCCAGTGAGGAGTTTGGGAGGTTTGGGGAGAGCTTCAGGTGGTGCTTCAGGAGAGCAGACCTCTTCCCAAGTGGCAGTATTACAGATCTTATGATGGAAGCTCTCAGATGACAGAATAGTTCTCATACACCTTTATCCTTTATTCCTTCTGGATAGGATTCTTATATACAATTTTGGGGTGGCTCAGGGTCTGATAGCAGGTACTTCTCATTGGCTTGGTCTGAGAGCTTAGAGATACATTATCTGCATGTGTGAAGACTTGGTGCTGCTCCTATGTCACTGATGGCCACAGACCTCTCTGCAGTGGGTTGTTGGAAGGGTGTAGCTACATGACAGGAGCCAGGTGCCCAAGGAGTGTGGCAAAAGGCCTGCATTTCCTTGCAGGCAACAGTCACCTGCTTGGTCACTGGGGTTTTAAGCCTGATCTTGACTGGGGACCAGGCTACCTAACACAGCTCACTACCCCATATCTCATTTTGATTATTTCCTGTCATCTATTCCTCTTGGGCATGTTGCTTCTTTTTTTCTAGAGCTTTCAGGTATGCTGTTAGGTTGCTAGCATGAGATTTCTACAATTTCTTTATGTAGGAACTTAATACTAAGACCTTTCCTCTAAACCCCACTTTCATTATATCACATAAGTTTGGGCATTTTGTGCATTCATTTATTGATTCCTTTCATCATTTTTGTTGTGCCCCAGTAGAGAGTTATTTCATTTTCATGAGTTTGTAGGCTTTCCATTTTTTCTGTTGTTGCTGTAATAGAGCTCTAATCCGTGCTGTTCTAATAGGATGCAGAGGGTTATTTCAATTTTCTTTTATCTGTTAAGACTTGCTTTGTAACTGATTATGTGGTCAGCTTTGGAGAAAGTTCCATGAGAAGAAGGTATATTATTTTGTGTTTGGGTGAAGTGTTCTGTATATATCTGTTGGGTTCATTACATTTAAAATGTCAGTTGTCTTCATTATTTCATTACTAGTTTTTATCTGGATGACATGATATTGGGTGAGGGAAGGGTGATTTCTTATGATCAATGTTCCTATGATCTATGCATGATTTAACTTTAGTAACATTTATTTTACAAAAGTGAGTGCTATTGAATTTAGGGGAAAGATGCTAAAAATTCAAACATTATTGTAGTAGACTTTCCTTTGATGAGTATAACGTGTCCTTTCCCATATCTTTTTGTTTGATTGTTTTTGTTTTGATTGATCTAAAAGTATAGTTTATTGAACTCCATAGTAATGGTTTAAAACAGTAAACACTAACATTTACTAAGCAAATTCATATTCCTCATTAATTTTCCACCAAACAAATGCATTCTATGCCATAAATACAACATTCAGAAATGTCTCTTCATATGTCATCCTTTTTGGTGGCTTTATTTATTTATTTAAAATTTTTATTGTTTCCTTGTGAGTTTCATGTCTTGTACCCTAGTACCATTCATCTTCCTGTCCCCTCATATCCATGCATCACTCTTGCAAATTCTCCATCAAAATGAAAAACATTCACAAAGAAAAAAACAAAGCAAATTTCATGAAGTCATTGCTTTTAATAGCTGATTAGTACTTTATTATATAAATGTACCATATTTTCTGTATCATTTATTCTGTTGAGAGACATCTGGGTTGTGTACAGCTTCTGGTTATTATAAATAAGGCTGCTGTAAATGTAGTAGAGTATGTGTTCTTGTTATATGTTGGAACATCTTTTGAGTATATACCCAATAGTGGTATAGCTTGGTCTTCAGGTAGAACTATTTCCAGTTTTCTGAGGAACCACCAGCAATGGAGGAATATTCCTCTTTCTCCATATCCTTGATAGCATCTGCTGTCATCTGCATTTTTCATCTTAGACATTCTGATTTGTGTGAGGTGCGATCTCAGGACGTTTTGATTTGCATTTCCCTGATGACTAAGGATGTTAAACATTTCTTTAAGTGCTTCTAAGCCATTTGAGATTCCTCTGTTGATAATACTTTATCTATCTCTGTACCCCATTTTAATAGGGTTATTTGGTTATATAGAGTATAACTTCTTGAATTCTTTTTATGCAAATCTTCATTAAGTTTGCAGGCAAATGGATGGAACTAGAAAATATCACCCTGAGTGAGGTAATCCAAACAAAAAGGAACACACATGGTACGTATTCACTGATAAGTGATATTAGTCCCAAAGGTCAGAATACCCACAATATAACCCACAAACCGTATGGAGCTTAAGAAGAAGGAAGACCAAAATGTGAATGCTTCAATCCTACATAGAAGGGGGAGCAAAATAATCACAGGGGGAAGAAGGAAGGAGGGCTCAGGCAGGGAGAGAGGAGGGGAAAGGAAAAAGGGAGGCAGGATCAAATGTAGGAAGGGAGAGGAGAGAAGTACAGAGGGTCAGGAAATTGAATAGAAATATTTGGTAGTGGAGGATGAGGAACTGGAAGTAGCAACTAGAAAGTCCCAGACACTAGGAAAGTGAGAGGCTCCCAGGACCCAATGGGGATAACTTTAGCCAAAATACTCAACAAGAGGGGATAGAACCTGTAGAGACCACATAGGCATAGTCCCATTTGAGGGGTGGGGCCACCCATCTATCTCGAAAATTTTAACCCAGAAATGTACCTGTCCAAAGGAAAGACAGGATCAAAAGTGGAAGAGAGACCAAACAAAAGGCCATCAGGAGACCTCCTCACCTTGGGATCCATCCCATCTGCAGACACCAAACCATGACACTATTGCTGATGCCAAGAAGCACTTGCTGACAGGAGCCTGGTATGGCTGATCCCTGAGAGGTTCTACCAGCACTTGTCCAATACAGATGAAGATACTCAGAGCCAACCATTGAGCTAAGCCTAGGGACCCCAATGGGAGAGCTAGGGGAATGTCTGAAGGAGCTAAAAGGGATAGCAACCCCATATGAAGAACACTATCAACTAACTGGACCACCCAGAACTCCCAGAAACTGAACCACCAACAAAAGAGTATACATAGAAGTATCCATGACTCTAGATATGTATATAGCAGAGGATGGTCTTGTCTGACATCAGTGGGAGGGGAGACCCTTGGTTCTGTGGAGGTTTGATGCTCCAGTGTAGGGGGATGCTAAAGGGGTGAGGTGGGAGTGGGTGAGTGGGTGGAGAGCACCCTCATTGAGGCAAAAGGGAGGGAGAGAGTAGGCATGGGTTGGGGAATTGTGGTGGGGTAACCAGGAAGAGTAGTATCATTTGAAATGTTAATTAATAAAATGATTAATAAAAAGTCAAATCATAGAAAACATCTTGTAGTGGAAGCTCTAGTATGTCACACTGTGTTCCCAGTGTATCCCTGTGTCAATACATTTTCTCTTGCAATTATTCATTGCAATGAGTTATTGGTCTTTGACACCATCAATATTGGATTCTCTCTGGGCTTCCTCCCAGTTATACAGTTGCTGCCCTGAGTCATGTAGATCCTGCAGCATTGAATCAGCAGGACTGGCCCTTTCATTCTTCTCAACTGTTTGAAGATGATGTAGATTTTGGGGTGGTTCAACTCAGAGCCCTGAATCTTCTCTTGGGTGGCAGCCTTCAGTGCACTGGCTCTCCCTTATCAAAACTTCCAGGGTGACCTTTTTAGTACTGCTTCATCTAGGCCATTCTATTCCACCATTGGCAGGAGGCAGGGTCACTTCTCCAGCTCCCACGCCCCTAGGCCAGCTCACCCTTGCTTTCACCATCAGGGCCAGCTCCACTATGCTGCTCAGGTGAGTTGCAAAGCCTGCTTTCCCCCAAGTGCTATAGCCAGTGAGGTAGCAGGGCCAGTTCTTTTGCTCTCATACTCGCAGGGCCAGCACCATGACTACTGGAAGAAGTAGGAGGTGAAGGGAGAAAGGGCATCACCCCTGTACCCATGATACGTAATGTTAGATAAGTGGCAGAGCCAGATTTCTGATGGTCTTTCCCTTTGGATTGGCTCACTCCCACCTCCTTGACCAGGTCCAGCCCTACTGTGCTACCCAGGCAAGGTGCAGGACCTGCTTCCCAAGTTCTGTAGCTCATGAGGGACAGCACTAGCTCTCCTATACTCTTGGCCCTGTGTGCAGCTTTCCCAACTGCCAGAGGTGGCAAGGGGTTGGGGTGGGGTGGCATCATCTATGTACCCATGTCACCCAGAGCAGATGAGTGTCAGAGGCAGGTTTTCCACATTCATGCCCTTTCACCCAGCTCACTCACATCCCTGCTGCCAGGGCCAGCTATACTGTGCTGCCCAGGCAATGTGCAGGGACTGCTCTTCAGAGTGCTACCACAAATGAAAGGTGGGGGTAGCTCTCCAGAGTGTGGCAGCTAATGAGGGGTGGGGGCCAGATCTGCACAGACCCTTGACATCCACGGGGTTACTGGAGGCTGCCCTGACCAGGAACATACACAGACAGCTACACCAACCTCCGCTGCTGCACAGACAGCGACACCAATCTCCGCTGCTGCATAGCCACAGATCAAGACATGAATCTCAGCCTCAGCTCAGGTGGTGGGAAAAAGAAGATACTCCTTTCCACTTTCAAGTCTACAGTTCCATCTCTCTTCATAACGCTCAAGCTGCTTTACCTCTTTTTTTATCCATCTGACCACCACATTCTTGCACATTATGGTAGCTCCCACTGCAGGCTGGCCATGTGGATGACAGGCCCCTGGGTGAAGTTCTCCATCTGTGCTATGTGTCATGGCAGCAAGTAGGTGTGTATGGCCTTTCAGTGACAATGTGCTGAGAGGCCAGCATGTAGATGGCATGGAGGTCTGCAGGTTTCTCTCTGTCTTCATCCTCCAATACTGCAGGTAGGCAGGGCTCTATGTGTCTATGGCTCACCCTAGCCATAAGGCAGAGAGGAAGTCTATGGATATCTTTCTCTGTTATCATCACAGCAGGAGTGTTATGACTGAATGTAGATCCCTGTCTTCCTCTACCTGTGCTGAGCTGCCTGGATTTGATTTGATGTGTGTGTGTGTGTGTGTGTGTGTGTGTGTTTGTGTGTGTGTGTGTGTATATTCTAAGCATAAAACAGCTTTGGTCACCAAGCCAGGCATCAAGCTAAGATGAACAAAGTACTGTGATCTGCCCTGCCTCTGACTGTTATGATAGCACCACCACCAAGAAGGTGCCCTCAGCCCGTTGCCACGGTGATTTCCCTATCTCTTTTCATTAATTTTAGTTTGAAGTCTATTTTCTTATATATTAAAATGGCTTTATCAGCTTGCTTCTTAGGTTCATTTGCACAGAAAATGTTTTTCAACCCTTTACTCTGAGGTAATGTTAACCTTTGATGCTAAAGCGTGTTTCTTGCATGAAGCAGAAGGATATATCCTGTTTTTACATCCATTCTGTTAGCATGTATATTTATTGGGGGTATTGAGTCAATTGGCAGTGAGAGATATCCATAACATAGTAAAAACAATATATAGCAAACAAATAGCCAACATCAAATGAAATGGAAAGAAACTTGAAGCAATACCACTAAAATCAGGAACTAGACAAGGCTGTCCATTCTCTCCCTACCTATTCAAAATAGTACTTGAAGTCCTGGCCAGAGCAATTAGACAACAAAAGGAGACCAAAGGGATACAAATTGGAAAGGAAGAATTAAAAATATTACCTCTAACATCTTTATAAATTTGGGTTTAAGGTCTTTTTTATTGTGTCTCAACTCTGTTGAAATATTAGAATAGATGAACTCTGGTGTGGACATATTTCCTTGGCTGTGGTTGATTGTGTTTTTATGCTGACATTTCAGCATCTGGGTTTGATTATAAGTCTAGGTGGTAATTTCTGTTTGTCTTTGTTGGATGGGTTTTTTATTTTTTGCTTCTTCTGTTCTGACCTTCTATTCTCTGAGTAGGGAGTCTCCACCAGACTTGGTGGCTAGACTTCTGGTGGTAGACATGGTCCTTTGTTGAGCAGGAGGTCTTCATCCACATTGTAGGCTAGGATCAGGGAAGAGGAAGAAGGGAGATTTGTGGATAGTGTCAAGGAGAGGGGACACTGACAGAGAGAGAGAAGGAGGGCCTTGGGAGGTGAGTATACTTGGTATTTTGGCAGGCATGGCATATGTTTGAACAAGGGGTGTCATTCTGAGAGAACAGAAAGAGTGGGAAACTTCTGCAGGTTCCTGGCCTACTTCTTATTCTTGCAAGTATGGCATGTTGTCCTTAAGTTAGTAAAGAACACGTTTAAATATTTAGTTTTAAGTGTTAAACCTGAAAGTCAGTTGTGAGAGAGTGAGAGGAAAAAAAATCTACCTGTACAAATAGCTATTTGCACTGACATTTTCACTAATTCATGCCCTCTACATTTTTTAGATTTGAACATCAGTTGTTGGTGTTACTACAACACTGAGGCAGTTAAAAATTGGATATCAGGACTTTGAAAGCATATAGTTTGGGAGAGAATATTCTAAAAGGCAAGTTGGAAGCTCAATAATTTTTAAGACTCAAATCATAGCTTATATAAATCTAAGAATCATGCTTTCACTGCCTTTTTTGGTGGTGTGGAAACATAATTTACAGTTATGATATTTGTAAAGTAAATGTAAGCAGAAAGGAGTTGAGGATCCTAAATTTGGAGATGTCTTCACAAGTCAGTCAAATTGAGGGTTACATTCAGGCTCACTGTTTTATCTGGATTCCAACTTTCAAATTGTTGTTATTATTATTTACTGTCTTGTCTTTCTGGTCTTGGTGCTTTTTAAAGATTTTCTCCTGTAGTAATTATGATTGTAGTCAGATGCCTGAACTTAGTATAGCATCTTTAACTATAAGCATAAAAATTCTTCAAGAAATGCATGCCCTATTAAACTGTGTACAGAAGTAGACACTGGTAGATTTGGCAATGCTTTGTTAAGAGTTTAGGAAGAGGGGCCTTGTTCCATAGATATGATTTCCTTTCCTACAAAGAACACTTTTTACAAGTAACTGCTTTTATAATTCAATGTAAATAGAAAAAATCTTTAATACTACTACAAAGGAAAATAGAGTACCACTTTTAGTGACACCAGTGCTGTACTAACTTGGTCAGTTATAGAACAGAGGTGAGACATAAGGTAATTATGAGTGCTTACATGAACAAGGCTCATGGGAACTCTGTCCCTTGACTCTTTCCTTGTATGTGTAGATGTCCAATGTGGAGTCTGCTCAGGCTCTTCCAGGAATCATTCTGATGAACTAACATCTCTCTTTCTCTATAAGTTTAGGTTTGAGGCTAAAAATTTACATTATTTTAACATTTCTGAATATCTGGTTCAGATGGGATCTGAGCACCATGTGTCTATGGTCATCTCCAAGGCTCGGCTTGTACCCTCTTTTCTCTTGCTCCCTTACTTCCAGTCAGTGCATGTGGCTAGGACTGCTTCGGACTTCCATTCAGATATAACCTTTACTTGTCTTTGTTCTCCTTTACTAACTCCTTGACTCCTTATCTGGAACCTTAATACACTTTCCTTCTGCCATATAGTATAAAAACATAATTAAATTATATTTTAATCTAAGTTTAGCTATGTGAATTCTGGTTACTTGCTATTTGTTTTTATTAATCATGATTCTGACCCCTAGTTCCAATAAATATCTCAAAAAGTTTGTCAGGAAGAATCTGAGCTTTCTCCTTGGAGTTTAGGGAGCATTTGCATTGCTTTTTTCATTGACCAGTGTAGAAGTGAGCAAAGGAACTGGAATTAAACAGCTAACTTTAGTGCTACTCTGCCTATCATCCTTGAGCCAACTCTTATCTATTTTGATTAGCACAATAAAAGAAGAAACTGTGGTGGTAAGTAAAATTACTTAACCTTAGACGTCAGAGAGTCTTCTGGAAGCATTATTGGTGTTTAAAAAAATCTATATATTTTCTGAGGCCACAAAGAGTAAAATGACAATAAACATTCTCAAAGAAAGGATAAAGCAAAGGATACTAGTTACAAGTATTTGCACAGAACAACAAAAAGAAAAGTAAAAGTTGGGATTTTAGGTGTTCCTAAAGAATTTGAGGGGTGACTTCTTCCTACACTATTTCATGCCATAGACTAAAGCACCTCCATATAGCAACATGCTTATGAATGCATTGCATGCTGGCACAGCTAATACAAGACTCATCATTCATTTCTAAAAATGACTAAATATTTATTTTAAAAGTCTCAATAGAAGTTAATTGGTCTTCCAGCTAAACAAAAGGCATTTGGTAGCTTATATCCATCATCTTGATGAGGTTATAATCCATTGGGTCTTAAGAGAATGTTTCTCATTTTGGTGCATGATCATGTGTTAAATACAAGAATTTAGTCTTTATGTGGCACATTAGTCCTCGTCATGAGATCTTGTAGGGAGAGAAACAGTTTTCAACTCTTTCTGGTCTCTCAAGAAGGTTGCGTAATTCTGAAATGTTATCAGCTACCCCTCTTGCTAACACAGGAGATATTGGCTTCAAAAATGAGTAATATTTAAATATATCTCTATTGATTTGTAGGTAAGTTTTCTCTTTAGGTCCACAGTCATACTAAGGAAAAATGGAAGCAATTGTGACCTAATAGAACACAACTTTGAGAGTCTAATACAGTATAACACAATATAATATAATAATACTTAGTCCATATAGTCCTCTAATGCATAATTAAAAAATTTCAATCAATCACTTTATATTTTAGCCCAAACTTATGTATCCATGACTTAGACACATGTGCTGAAATAAATACATATAATTTAACACAGTTGAGCATCAGAATATTTGAGGAAGATTTAGTTTTCAAGGACAGTACAGTTTTGCAAACTGTATCTTAGAGAGTATAAATTAATAGTTCTAAAAGGAGGGTAAAATTTTGTATTATAACAAGCTCTTAAAGTGGTTTTGATAAACTAGTCTACTTGCCAAAGACTTCAAATACATGTGCCAGCTGATCTTTTAGGTTTTACTCAGTTCTTGAACTTCATCTTTGTTCTACTAAATCAGGAAGACAAAATAGCGAGGACCAGTGACACATACGTTGTTAAGCTAGAAATCGTGGTAGGTTAAATATAACGGTGATAATAAAGAAGAGGGTTTGTGAGAGTCCTCAGAAGGACACAAACATGAAAAAAGTACTGTCATGTTAGAAGTAAGAAAGTAAATTTAAATACAGATGTAGGCGTTGATGGCTCAGAAGCCAGTGCCTGCATCTTGAGACTCAACCCTACATTCTGACTATCTTTTCTGACCTTCAGATGCTCTAGACTCATGGAAAACCAATCCAGTGTCTCTGAATTTTTTCTACGAGGAATATCAGGGTTTCCAGAGCAACAGCAGCTACTCTATGGACTTTTCCTATGTATGTATCTTGTCACCTTAACTGGGAATGTACTCATCATCCTGGCCATTGGCTCTGACCCACACCTTCACACTCCTATGTACTTCTTCTTGGCCAACTTGTCCTTTGCTGACATGGGTTTAATATCATCCGCAGTGACCAAGATGTTGTTTAATGTTCAGACTAAGCACCATACCATCTCCTATACTGGTTGTCTTACCCAGATGTACTTATTCATGATGTTTGGTGATCTGGACAGCTTCTTCCTGGCTGTGATGGCCTATGACCGCTATGTGGCCATCTGTCACCCTCTCCACTATTCCACAATCATGAGTGCTCGAGTCTGTGCCCTGATGCTTGCCCTGTGCTGGGTTCTCACCAACATAGTTGCCTTGACTCACACTCTCCTCATGGCTCGACTGTCCTTCTGTATTGTTGGGGAAATAGCTCACTTTTTCTGTGACATTACTTCTGTCATGAAGCTTTCATGCTCAGACACTCATGTCAATGAGTTAGTGCTTTCTGGCTTTGGAGGAACAGTACTCATGATCCCCTTTGTAAGCATTGTCATCTCTTATGTCCACATTGTATTTGCTGTCCTTAGGGTCCGGACATCTGGTGGGAGTTCGAAGGCCTTTTCTACCTGTAGTTCCCACCTCTGTGTGGTCTGTGTTTTCTATGGAACACTCTTCAGTGTATATCTGTTCCCTTCCTCTGGAGAGACCACAGAGAAGGATGTTGCAGCTGCTGCAATGTATACGGTGGTGACTCCTATGTTGAACCCCTTCATCTATAGCCTAAGGAACAAGGATATGAAAGGGGCCCTAAAGAGGCTTCTCTGTCATAGGAGAATTTTATCATCTTAGAATAACAAGAACAATGTTTAATAAAAAGACAGGGCATGAGTCAGATAAGTAGCGTTCAGTTTGGGAATGATTACTTGCTAGCCAAGAGATTATTGTTCTCTTAATCTTTAACTTTAATCTTTTCATACATAAAATTAAGACTATAAAAATATATAGATTCTTTATGAGTTGTATTTTTTGATGTTTTTTTTTGTTTTTGTATACTGTGTAGCTCACAGTAGTCTGAAAGTCAGAATTTCCTGGCTTTCTAAATTTTAAGATTACAGACATATAGTACTCCAGCTAACTCAATATTTTTTATTTAATGAGCTGCAGAGTCAAGTAAAACACATTGTAAAAGGTATTGACTAGTAATAGAGTTGCAAATAGGAAATAGTGGGTGTTTAAAACCAATGATTTTGCTGTTGTCACTCCTAATGTCTCCCTCAACTCAGTAGTAACAAATTCTCTCAAATTTATTTATTCAGCAAGTATTCACAGAGTAGTTTCTATGTGCCTGAAGCTAAGTTCTGGCTCTCAGATAGCAGTGAATAGGTAAAATCCACATTTTCTTGAAGTTTCATTTTAGGTTATCAGTCCATATATTAATCAAAATTAATAAGTACCCATCATGTCCATAGGAGTAAGTGTAGGTTATAAGAGAAGTAAAGGATGTTAGTTACATTCCAGGAGATTCAGAATAGATGAAGAACTGCCCAATAAAAGAAATTCAATATTTAATTTTATACACTGGTTGTCCAGCATTTCATCTTCTGGCAAGGATTCAGTAAGGATGATGTTGGAAGTTTTCCACTGCTAAAGAAAACTGTTTAATGCTACAGCTTCCTTGGACAACTGGATAAGAATACTGAAAGGACATTCCTGTGTTTCTTTAGGGATTTGTTTCTAAGGGAGAATATATGCCTAAATTGAAATAATTTACAAATAGAAAAAATATATGATATTTAAAGATACATGAAACTGGTATTTCTGTCTCTGAGGATCTCAGAAATACTAAGTTTTAGAAAAATAGACCATATAATTTTCATTGTTACATTTGGTATGGCCACTATTCCCTGTATACCAATGCATCCCTTTTAATTGCAGCATTTAAGTTCAAATTTGTATCTTTAAATGAAGAGCTTTGGATTAGCAGACGCTAAGTTGGTTTAGTTACATTTTTATTCTACATGGGAAATGTAGTAACAATACAGTTACACACAACTTGGTTATCCCCTCTCAAGGCATTCTCCTGGACTTTAATACAACTCAGAAAATAAAAAAAACTAGCTGTGTTATTCAACAATCCTTTCTCTATATAGACACTTAGGTAAATTTTTTTCATCTTTAGGAGTCTACTGAAAGCAAAGAGTGCAAAACACCATACTTAAATTAGGGGATTTATTTAAGGGCTTACACTCTGGCTAGGATGTAAGATGTCATAGCAACTTTGAAGATTTAGGTGTTCTTTGGGAGATAAAGGCAACTCAGGGATTTGCCACCACTGCAGTTGGTTTTGACTAGGTTCATTCCAAAGAAAAGGCAATGTCACGATGGCCCTTGTGGGAAACTATGATGAAAATTCTCTGAATGTGTTATTACTTTACTCAATACTGACCAACCTGTATTTACATACTGGCTTCCTAAATGAAAAGTGAAAAACAAGTCTCAAACTTTAGCATTCTTAGAGAGCTTTGTTTATACTAAGTCCTGACATTTATAGTCACAGAGTCTGAATATGTGATGGAGTCCCAACTCTTTGGATCTCCCAAAGTGTCCCAGGACCCTGAAGAATTCTGATGCTTCAGAACAGTGTTCTCTTTCTCCAGACTGACTCCTAGCCCACCAATAGTATAATATACATCTTAAATCATTTGTGATTGAACTTATTTCTCTCAAACCCCAAACAAAGTAGGAGGGCTAAAAGTGTTTTGACTTTCATTCTCCCCAATATAACTATGGCAGTAAGGAGCTGTGGCAGTTCAGAAAATATAAAGGATCACCAAAGGATGCTGCTGACCATCACTCTTCATTAATCTAGCCCTTTAAATTCACCTCAGTCAAAATAACTATCACTGCATTTGTAGCTCTAAATTCCTCCTTTGGTATTGTAGAAAAACCCATCCTACTCAGAGCAATCTACATATTCAGTGTGGTGTTATAAAAGGTTAAAGGATAACAATGGAAGAGAAAGTCTTAAAAGGGGTGGGGATAGGAAAGCAGGAGTAGAGGTGAGGATACACTGAAGGATAACTAACATTAAAATGGTTCAAAAATCATAGGAAAACTTACTATTATGGAAATCTATAAAATATAAGCATATTTATGTATAAAAATAATTTAAATGGAGTTACTCTGTAACCAGGTAATGATACCTTCCTAGACACTGCAGTATTACAGATACAAGGCACAGTGCCGGAGATAGATTTCCTCTTTTGGTGTTGTTCAATGAGGTTTCATGGACCTCTGAACATTATAGATTGTAACCAATGCTCTTGTTTGCTCCTTAGAACTTCACAACAGGATCTTATTGCTAAAGATATTAAATACTCTAAGTCATGAAAAAATCAAGAAGGTATTCACTTGGAAGCTTCATTTCTACTGGCTCACTTTCATAGTTCTGGGAGGATCTTTGCATACTACCAGAGGACAAAAATAAGCATTAATATTATATAGCTATGAATATTGTGAGCTACAACAATTAGTGACCTGGGAAGACATGTCCATTGCTGCAACAGTGACAAGAATGTCATGGGAGTAACCAATTACTTTTTAAAATTGGATTTAAGTTCTGTTCCACAAGTTTAAATCTATCATACCTGACACTATTATCATGGCCAAATCTCTAAGGGAAAACCTACTTATTATTAGTCTGCACAATACTAAACTTACCCCTAATGACTTCATGAGTTTTTGTTATACCCATAAATTAATGCATCTCTAAGTCCATGTCAGTGTATCTTATTTTTGAAGTAGTTAATGATGAACACAGAGACCCACAGTTGGTCAAGGTACAAAAAATAAAAAAATGTAAAATGCTTAGCCAAAATATGGGATATATGGATCACTCCCATTCCCAAGAGATAATTGTAGAAGAGGTAGTAGAAATACTATAAGAGCCAGGGAAAATTCACGTATGAATGGATAGTGGTTGTGATGGCATGCACAAGACTTACACGAGTTCAGCTCAGACCAAATCCCAGCTTTGAGGTGGGAGTTGGTCACGATGTTTTACTCCTACCTTAAGTAGCTATGGGTATTGGCTGCTAGACAGAAAGAGACAGTTTTCTTTCAAGATGTGGGCCATTCATGATCTAGTAGACAGTCTCATATCCATGTGGATATAGGCAGCAGAAAATGGACTCAGTAGATTTAGGGGAAAATGAACACAGGAAACTAGGAGAAAAATGTTTGGGGAAGGTAAACAAAATGTTTCAGTGGATAGAATAAAGTATAGATTTGTTTAAAACCCATTACAGATATATAAAATACTCAAAATATTAAAAAACCTATTGGTTTTTATAAAGCAAAAATAAATTTATTTTAAAACAGTTTTCATTATATATACTATTTTTATCATTTATTAAAGACAATTAAATTTACATGCTAAATAGAAATATGTTCGTTGGAATAATACAAGACAATACATAAACACTCTAATTTGATACATGTTGAAGTATTATGGCAGGAAAGTACTAAGTCTTTGTTTTCTGCAATTCTATGAAAATAGAAAACCATATATAGCAATTTATGCTGCAATTTATAACATATCATAATGTCAAATGTGAGCTAAATTGTTTCAGGCAGTGTTTCCTGGCATGCACTCCACAAAGAATGCACATACGGCGTGTTCAACACCAGGGCTGCAGTGTAGCTATGCAATGCAATGTGAGTAAAGGCACTGACAGAGCTCCTGAGAGCCATTGCCCATTTGGTTTTAAATTAATTTTTGGTTATTGCACATCCAGAAACCTCTAACTCTCACCTAAATTTTCTACACCCTATCAGTTTTGTGACCTCTCAGAGTTAAAAAAGCAATGCTTGAAATCATGTTGCAGAAGTCATAGTACAAACCATAAGATTTTTTAATCAACACCTGTACAATATCCTTTCAAGGACAATAAATGTTTAAATTATTATATAAACTGGGTTCTAGTGAATGCTATTACTCTAGTAGTATCCTATTATTCTAACTCCTGATGCCATTTCACTTAGTTTTGCACCATTTGGTATTAATTAAGTAAAGGGACACCTATTTTACTTTAGGGAGTCAACTGAGTTTTATTTTTCAAAGAAGTAAGCTTTTTTTTTCTGATTATAAACAATGTTTTGTACATTGAAGTTGTTAGTCACAAGTTGTGTGTGTAATTGATATGTTAACATCTCTGATGAAAATATATTAATCCTGACAATTGTGACAATGTCACAATTATATTGCCACATTGGCCATGCTGTAGGTCAATTTTAAAATATTAACTCTAACTTCTTAGTACAAAGGGACATATCTAGTAATGAAACATCCATAGCAAGTTCCATGTATTTTTGCATCCCAGGTTAGGGTTTGGTGGTGTATGTATTCTGGAGGAGAAAAGAAGGCTATCTCTATAAGTTCAATCTGCATGGTGAGTTCCTTATCAGCTTGGTTTACATAGTGAGATGCTCCTGCTAAAAAAAATTGAACGCTATCTCTCTGCATTTTTCCTGATGTCATATCCTTTTCCCATTATCTAGAAAAGAGAAAAACAGGATGGTTGTAAATTTCAAGGTAATTTTCTAGTAATATTACATTAGAATCATGAACAGTAATCATAAATAAATACATTAATAATTTAAGCTTATAAAAATTAAGCTTAAATTAGACATGTAACTTAAACTTAGGTATTGATAGTAACAAAATAAGTCTTCAAATACTGAAGCTATTTGCCAGATACAAAATAAATTAAGCAATTTTTCAGATTTTTGCAAAAATTATCTACAGTAAATGAAAGACAAAAGCAATTTTTACTTATGTGTGTAAAGAAAACAATGAAAAAGTAATAATAAGTTCTGGGGCACTGCCCACCCCCCTCCTAGAGCTCCACAAACTTCCCTCCTAAGTACGCATGCTGGTCCCAGGAACATTCAGAAGCTCCTACAGACCTTCCCCAGCTATCCCTTGCCTGTCAGGCTTGAGGCACAGCCATCAGAAGTGAGCCTTATGCTGCCACTTCCCCCAAGCTGCAAGGCCTTCTCTCCCAAAGAGGCTTGCTGAACCCTAGGAAAACCCAGGCCTGTGGGGTCCCAGGAACATCCATGTTAGACCATGCTCCAACTATTCCCTGCTAGTTGAGTCCACCTGGGACACATCCAGCAGAGTTGAGTTGCACTCTGTCTCCAAGTCTCCATCACCAGGCCCATAGCTCCTTTCCCTGGGAGTTCTACAGGACCCCAGGAACATTTAGTTCCATCTGGGTAACAGATAGCAGAAGTGATCTGTGTGCTATTTCATGAAATTTATTATTAGGCTCCTTCTCTGCCTGCCTCTGCAAGAGGATGTGTTGGCATGAGGAACATCTAGCCAACACTAGAGACAACTAGATGGCTAAAGACCAGGGCAGGAACATAATCAAGAAGATCCAGGGCAATATGGTACCAATAGAGCCCAGATATTCTACAATAGAAAGTCTTTGCTATCCTAAAACAGTTGGACGACAAGAAGTTGACCTTAAATTCAATCTTATAAGGATGATAAAGACCTTTGGAGAGGAAATGAATAAATGCCTTAAAGAGATAAAGAAAAATTTGATCAAACAGGTAAAGGAAATGAATAAAATAGTTCAAGAACTGAAAATGGCAATAGAAGCAAGAAAGAAAACACAAACTAAGTGAATCCTATAGATGCAAAACCTAGGGAAGAGAACGAGAACTACAGACTCAAGCATCAACAACAGAATATAAGAGATAGAAGAATGGAGGGCGGCAGGGACAGGATCCTCTCAGCTTCCGAGTGACAGAGGAGGATCAGTATCCTTCTCTGCCCCTTCCCTGCAAGTGGAGGGCCTACCTCAAGGGAACACCTTAAGCCAGAGACTCGGGCGAGAGCCGCCATTCTCTCTCTGGTGAGTTTCTAAGACCAGAGGAGCAGCCATCTTGGAGGAACAGGCCCCACGAGTCGCAGGGGACTTGCAGGGTGGCCGGGACAGGACAAGCTCTAGCCAGAGACACTAAGAACATCTAACACCAAAAAGCAAAAGATGGCAAAAG
>NW_022196897.1:24681821-24706555 GCF_008632895.1 Mastomys coucha | reverse complement strand
GTTGCAGAGATTAACTATGGAGCAGAGACCGAAGGAAGGGTAAGCCAGCCTAAATATAGCTATCTCCTTAGAGGCTCTGAAAGTACCTGACTAACACAGATGTAGAGGCTCACAGCCATACATCGAACTGAGTACAGGGTCCCCAGTGAAGGAGTTAGAGAAAGGACGAATGGAGCTGAGGAGTTTGCAGCACCTTAGGACGAACAACAATATGAACTAACTAGTACCCTTAGAGCTCCTAGGGTCTCAACCACCAACCAAGGACCACACATGGAGGGGTCTGATTGTTCTGGCAGTATGTGTATAGTAGAGGATTGCAATTTGATCATCAATAGGAGGAGAGGAGCTCGGCCCTGTGAAAGTTCTGTGCCCCAGTGTAGGGGAATGCCAGGGCCAATAAGTGGGAGAGGGTGGGGTGGCAGGTATGGGGAGGGGGAGGCAACAGGGGTTTATTTTTGTTGTTTTTGTTTGTTTCTTTGTTTTTTGGAGGGGAAACTGGGAATGGAGAAATTTACATGTAAATAAAGAAAACATCTAATAAAAAAAAAGAGATAGAAGAATGAATTTCAGGCATAGAAGATAAGATTGCAGAAATCAATACATCATCCAAAGGAAACATTAACTCTAAAAACTGATACAAAATGTCCAAGAAATCTGAGACACCATGAAAAGACAACCTAAGAATAATACGTATACAACAGGAAGACTCCACAGGTCCATGGCCCAGAAAATATTCTCAACAATATTATAGAAGAAAATTTCCACAACCCAAAACCTAAAGAAAGAGATGCCTATACAAAGAAGCTTACAGAACACAAAATACATTGAAACAGAAAAGAAAATTCTTCTGCCACATACACTAAATATGCAGAACAAAGAAAAATATTAAAATCTGTACAGGAAATGGACAAGTAACATAAGAATGTAGATTTATCAGAATTACAACTAAATTTTCAATGGAGACTCTAACAGCCAACAGAGACTGGGCAGATATCTTGGAGATCCTAATAGACCAGATGTCAGCCAAGAGGACTATACCCTGCAAAACTTTCAATCATCATAGATGGAGAAAACAAGAAATCTCAAGACAAACCTGAATTTAAACAATATGTACCCACAAATCCAGCCCTATACAAGATACAAGAAAGAAAACTCCAATCTGATGGGGATGACTGCACTCAAGCAAACATAAGAAACATAATTAAAAACCATTGGAACAAGAAGTTCTCTCTCTCTCTCTCTCTCTCTCTCTCTCTCTCTCTCTCTCACACACACACACACACACACACACACACATCATTAATATTAAAATTACAAGAATTAACTATCACCAATCATTAATATCTCAACATCAGTGGACTCAATTCTCCAATAAAAAGATACAGGCTCACAGAATGGATATGAAAATAAGATCCAGAGGTTGGTGAGATGGCTCAGCAGGGAAGAGCACTGACTGCTCTTTAGAAGGTCATGAGTTCAAATCCCAGCAACCACATGGTGGCTCACAACCACCTGAAATGAGATCTGACGTCTTCTTCTGGTGCATCTGAAGAGAGATACAGTGTACTTACATAAAATAAATAAATAAATCTTAAAAAAAAAAGAAAAGACGATCCATCATTAAGTTGCATATAAGAAACACACCCCAGCGACAAAGATAGACATTACATTAGAGATGGACTAGAGAATCTTTTTCTAAACAACTGGACCCAATAAGCAAGGTGAAGTATCCATTCTACCATATATTAAAATAGACTTCCAAGGAAAATTAATCAAAAGAGATAGGGAAAAGGATACTTCAACAACAACAAAAACAATAGAAAGCCTACAAACTTAGGGAAACCGAACAACTCTTTACTCAGTGACCACTGGGTCAAGGAAGAAATAATGAAATTAAAGACTTCCTGGGATTCAATGAAAATGAAGGGACAATATATGCAAACCAATGGGACACAGTGAAAGAAGTTCTTAGAAGAAAGTTCATAGCACAAGTTGCCTTTACAAAGAAATTGGAGAGATCTAATGCTAGGAATTTTAAAAGCACACCTAAAAGCTCTAGAACAAAAAGAAGAGAACACACTCAAGAGGAGTAGACCTCAAAAAGTAATCAAACTCAGGGCTGGAATCAATAAACAAGAAACAAAGAGAACAATACAAAGAATAAATGAAGCCAAGAGCTGGTTCTTTGAGAAAATCAACAAGATAGAGTTAGCCAAACTAACTAAAAGGGAGAGCAACTGTATTTAAATTAATGAAATCATAAATGCAAAAGGGACATAACAGCAGACATTGAGGAAATCCAAAGAATTATTAGATCTTACGTCAAAAGCCTGTAATCCACAAAATTGGAAAATCTAAATAAGATGGCTGGTTTTCTTATGAAAATGAAATTCCAATTAAAAAATTGGCCTCTCATCGGCCCAGCCCAGTCCAACACGACTCAGTGCAGGGTGGTGCAGAGTAACTGAGTGACCTGGAAAGCACGGCAGAGACGGAGATGAAGCACACTGCAGCAGCAGAAGCTGAGGAAGTGACTTCTCCTCCCTGCCCATGCTCACTTTCCTTCGCTGGAACTCTCGCACTGGGCCAGAAGGGAGATTTCCATGAAAACCTCTGGTATACAGGCCCACAACGGGGGGTGGGGACTACTCTGGAACAGTTATATTCTCACTCTGGCTTTCATTACATGGTAATTCAGGAGTCTGGAATAACTTTCTCCAAAGAAGCATATAATTTGTCCTATCCATAAAAGAGATCAATGTTTCCTTGAAGTTCTGATAATAGCCAGGCATGGTTGCACAATCCTGCAATCCCAGTACTTGGGAGACTGAGGAAGGAGGGTTGTCCCAAGTTCAAGGCCAGCCTTAGCTAGATAGTAGTAAGAAGCAGGTTTTCCATGGTTATACAGCATGGCCCTGACTCTAAAAATATAAAATATACAAAGTGCTTCTCAGGAAATAATATCCACTTTGTATCAGGTCATGACACTTAGATAATGGTCTATTGTTAGAAGATATTGCAGGTGCATCCTGAGGCCATCTGACATCATGCCATGTGTGGTGAGAGCCACATCTCTAACAGTGAGGGAATTTGAATTCGGAGAGTTTTACTCACTAGCTATGTACTAGGAAGAAATAAACATGGACTAAAATGTTTTCCTTTATTAATCAGCAGGGAAGTTTAAAGTAAAATCACAATGAGATACAATTTGTGATTCATTTCACTTGCAAATACTTTAAGTTCTTTAAATATCAAGTTCTGTGTAACAAACAGAATAATACACATGAGCATATATGGAGAAGCTTAAATTAGAATGTGACTATCTCATCAAAAGTCATAAACTGTGTTTTTAGAACAGTTTTAGACTAATAGAAAATGCTAAGCAGAAAGTGTGTGTACATGCCTTGCTTTCCGCCCATGGCCAACATTGTAAATTTTGTTAGTTTTTGATTACTCAAGTCTAGGGATTGTTACATGAATATATTACTCAATTATGTTTTTAAAGTGTGGCCACCAGTTGCAAATATAAATGTACAAATAGTGAGACCATCTAATATCATCCATAAATGCATATACTTTCTGCATGTGCTATGTGTATTATTTTCTTTCTAGCATATTTATTTATGAAGATTAAAGTAAAAGTTTTGGTAAAATGAATAATTGGGGCAGTTTTGAAAATATTCATAAACTTGGATTTAACTTCGTATACACAGTGGTTTCAATTCACTCCTACCACATATTGCTTGCATAGTAGGATGGGACTAGTTAGAAACCTCTCAGTTTTAATGGCTTATACTACAGAAGTTTCTAGAACTAGATAAAATAATAGATATAGGGAAGTCTGTCACTGAACTTTCTAACAGCAATGAAATTAAGAAATGTTTTTCTTCCATAGAGACATATTCTAAAATACTTGAGACAATTATTATTATTATTATTATTATTATTATTATTATTATTATTATTTTATTATTACCATTTTTAATGGAAAGAAGCCACTACATTATGGTGGCTAACCACACCCAAGTCCTGCTTAAATTCTTTCTAGGTTGTCTAGGCTCCTGCATCCTGCCCAGCCTTATTCAGTGTCTGCACTTAGAACCTTGCCTTAGCCTTTTTACCAATTCCTTTGAGACTGGGATAATTAAATTTGAGGAAGAGAAAGCTGTGCTTTTTATAGTCCTTAGACTAATAGTAAAAGGATTTAGCATATACATTACAGATATGCATGGAATAATTTTTTCTTATAATGAGCAAAACCAATTTGAATCACTTGGGAGAACATAAGGCAGAGGAACAAGAAAATGTTGGTCAATGGATACCAGTCATGGAGGGAAGAGTTTCCTGTGTTGTGCTGTTTAATAGTGTGGTAAGAGTGTTATAACATCCTATATATTTTAAGAGAACAGGAAAGATTTTGGATATTTTCATCTCAAAGTAGTGATAAGTATTTGAGGAACTACACTTTCCCCAGTTTGAGCATCCCAAAGTGTGTGTACTTATATAAACATAATGTGGAACCCTGCAAACGGATATGGTTGTTTTATGTGTTAATAGAAATAAAAAGTAAATTTGAAAATAAAAGAGGAATTAAAAAGCAAAAAAACATGGCTAGAGAGATGGCTCAGCAGTTAAGAGCAGTGGCTGTTCTTCCAGAGGACCCAAGTTCAGTTTCCAGCACCAAGATGGTGGCTCACAATCATTTGGAACACCAATTCTAGGGAATCTAATGCTCCTTCTGACTCGTCATGTATGTACATACACGTATACAGGCAGACAAAGCATCCATGAACATAAGATAAAATAAATAAATCCACCAAAGCAATAAAAAATAAAGCTAAATCTTCCTTTCTAAGTTTATTATAAAAGTAAATAAAAAAACTGTAAACCTTTCAGAATACACTTTTTTTTATCTTGAGAAAGAAAAATATCTTTGTTTTAAGAGGTTACAAATTATTCAAGAGAAATGAACAAAAGCTGGGATTACAGGAGGATTTTAAATGTCTGTAAAACATATAAGTACTAGGCAAAGGAAAAAAAGGATGTACTTGTGTGTTTAGAAAAGTTTCCTCCAAGACTTTAAAAACTGACAACAATTATATAGGTAGAAAAGTATTCTGGAAAGCACAGACTCCAAAAACGAAAACTTCATCATAAAGCCCTACCTGAGTAGGTGTGAGAGGCCTTATGTAAGTCAATAAGAAAGACCACACCCATCACTGTGAACTTGTTCTCCCACTGAACATATTTCTCAGTGCTCCTTTTATATCTCGATTTCTTAGACTGTAGATAAAGGGATTCAGCATGGGTGTGACCACAGTGTACATCACAGCCACAATGACATCCTTGTTATTACTGTTATTAGGCGAAGGAAAGGAGTACAGCCCAATAATGGCTCCATAATACAGAGAAACCACAGAGAGGTGAGAGCCACATGTGGACAAGGCTTTGAAGATTCCCTTGATGGAGGGAGTTCTTAGGATGGTGGCTCCAATGTAGCCATAAGAAACCAGAATGCATAACAATGGCACAGTTATGATCACCACTCCTACGGTGAAGATAACCAGGTCATTGATGGTGGTGTCTGAACTAGACAACTTAAGCAGAGCAGAGAGGTCACAGAAGAAGTGGGGCAGAGTATTGCTCCCACAGAAAGAGAGATGGGCAAGCAGAAGGGTATGTAAAATGGCACTGGCAAAGGACAAGACCCAGGACACAATTAACAGTAGGACGCAGAGACTCTGGCTCATGATGGTGGTATAGTGCAGAGGATGGCAGATGGCCACATATCTGTCATAGGCCATGGAGGTCAGAAGAAAGCTGTCAAGATCCGCAAAAAATAGGAAAAAATACACCTGGGAAATACATCCAGTATATGAGATGGACTGACTGTGTGTCAGCATATTCATGAGCATCTTTGGAGCTGTGACTGAAGAAAAGGAGATGTCAGTGAAAGCCAAGTGACTGAGGAAGAAGTACATGGGGGTGTGGAGGTGAGAGTCCAGCCTGATGATCAGGATGATGAGCAGGTTCCCCAGCACAGTTGTCAGGTACATGACCAGGAACAGGGCAGAGTACATGCTGTTCAGTTCTGGATTGATAGGGAGCCCCAGGAGGATGAACTCAGATGTGACACTATGATTATTCCTTCTGATACAACTCATTTTCTCCTGTTCTGGAAATGAATGAAATAGAAACATGAAAAAGAAGTACCTGCTGTTATGTAACACACACACCCTCATTTTAAAATCAGTCTGTTTGTTCATTTTTGCCCCAGCTTCAGCAGTGTTTGGCAATATTAACAAGGTAGTGATCATCTGGTCAAGGCACATCAACCTCATAACTTTTGGAGAAATTAGGAAGTAATGTTTTGAGAGTTCATGATGGAAACCTGAGATTAGGTAATTAGGATGTAAGGCCAAGAGAATCACTAGTGTCTGGTGACAGTGGAATGAGAGTACATGAAGAACAGGCAACTTGAGCCCATGTTCAGCCTGGAAAGGTATAAGGTTGAGGATTACTGAGAAGCTAGATTATGAAAGCCCTTTCCAGTCTAAAACACGTCTAGTTCTAGTCTCAGAGCAGCAGAAAATGTTGGTGCACCCAAGAAAATGTTTAACAAAATCAATACCACATGTCTAAATAACTTGCTGTGTGCTGATGTGGAGAGCAAATTGTAGAGCAGTGTTGTCCATAAGAACCCATAGTTGCTTCAATAATTTAGACATAACTTACCTGTTTATGGTTGGATTGTATCAGAATAAAGATAAATAAAAACAAATAAAATTGAAGGGATATGAAATAAATTTGGAAGAAATCCCACCAATGTCTACTGAGAAATAAAGGTAAGCAAAATGCAATATTTTCCACTCTTTTCTCAGGAAATAAGTATGACTCATTTTCAATCAAATTGTTATGTGTACATTTCTTTTTAAGGTATCATCTCAAAATTTAGATAAATTTTCATAAAATTTATAATTCATAAAATCTATATATTATATATGTGTAATATATATTATATATAAACACACACACATATATATATATAAATTTAGATAAATTAGATAAATGTTCAAGACAAATTTCCAACTGAGATTACTGGCATACTATATTAAACATAGAAATCACAGTTAATAACATACTGTCTATATACATTGAAAGAAAAACACAAATACTTCGAGCATAACTCAATATACATCTATATACCTGTTTCTTTCTGATCTCTTAGGTGATGAGAATAGATACCTCAAGCTAAAAAGAAAATGATGGTAAACTTATTCCATTTATTCCAAGATGGCATAGAGGTTGTTAAAACAGATGGAATCTCTAAGGACATACATATCATACCTTAGTAGGCAAAATAATTATAAACTAACACTCAAGCAAGATAGATATATCAATATACTTTTGGTCAAAACTGCTGAAAAATTCATATGAGTTATAAGTTTTGAAATTTCCAAGAGGACCCAAGGGGCAATGTGCCCATACCCAGCTCAAATTAGAGAGAATGAAATATAATTGCTTTATTCCCTGGGGCCCTTCTGGGAATGGAGTTACTTGTTGCAGCAGACATAAGGGTAAACCCTTGGAGAATGCATGCTGTTAATGACAAAATAACCAGTAGGAACTTGGTGACTCACAAAGATTTTTACTTTTCTGGTCCCCTTGAGGAAAATGTGATTCAGAATCCACAATGAAACAAACTGAATGTTAAGAGTGATAAGCAAGATCTCTTGCTTCTGAACTCTATGACATATTTTTAGGAGTATACGTGTGTGTGTGTTTACATATGTGTTTGAGTAGGTGCACATGATATATAGATATGTGTAGGAGGGTGCTCAGCTATTTTCCCACCTGTTTTTTTGAGTGTTTTTGTTTTCTTTTTTGTTTTTTATTAAATATTTTCTTTATTTACATTTCAAATATTATCCCCTTTCCTGGTTCACCCCTTCTGAAAACCCCCTTTCCCTGCTCACCAACCAACCCACTCTTGCTTCCTGACCCTGGCATTCCCCAGGATCAAGCCTTCACAGGACCAAGGGCCTCTCCTCCCACTGATGACCTACAAGGCCATCCTCTGCTACATATGCGACTGGAGTCATGGGTCCTTCCATGTGTACTCGCTTGTTGGTGATTTAGTCCCTGGGAACTCTGGGGGGGTACTGATTGGTTCATATTGTTGCTCCTCCAATGGGGCTATAAACCCCTTCAGCTCCTTGGAACCTTTCTCTAGCTCCTCCATTGGGGACCCTGTGTTCAGTCCAATGGTTGGCTGCAAGCATCCACCTCTGTATTAGTCAGGCACTGACAGAGCCTCTCAGGAGACAGCTATATCAGACTCCTGTGAGCAAGCACATGTTGGCATCCACAATTTTGTCAAGGTTTGGGGACTGTATATGTGATGGATGCCCAGGTGGGGCAGTCTCTGGATGGCCTTTCCTTCAGTCTCTGCTCCACAATTTGTCTCTGTAACTCCTTACATAGGTATTTTGTTCTCCCTTCTAAGAAGGACTGAAGTATCCATACTTTGGTCTTCCTTTTGCTTGAGCTTCATGTGGTCTATAAGTTGTATCTTTGGTATTCTGAGCTTCTAGGCTAATATCCACTTATCAATGAGTGCATACCATGTGTGCTCTTTTGTGATTGGATTACCTCACTCAGGATGATATTTTCTAGTTCCATCCGTTTGCCTAAAAAAGTCACAAAATCATTCTTTTTAATAGCTGAGTAGTACTCCACTGTGTATACATTTTCTGTATCTATCCTATGTTGAGGGACATCCGGGTTGTTTCCAGCTTCTGAATATTACAAATTAGGCTGCTATGAACATAGTGGATGGAGCATGTATCCTTAGTACATGGAGCATATTCTGGGTATATGCCAAGGAATGGTATAGCTTGTTCCTCAGGTAGTAGTACTATGTCTAATTTTCTGAGGAACTGCCAAACTGATTTCCAGAATGCTTGTACCAGTGTGCAATCCTACCACCAATAGAGAAGAGTTCTTCTTTCTCCATATCCTCACCAGCATCTGCTGTCACCTGAGTTTTGATCTTAGCTACTCTGGTGTGAGGTGGAATCTCAGGGTTGTTTTGATTTTCATTTATCTGTTGACTAAGGATGATGAACATTACTTTAGGTGCTTCTTAGCCATTCTGTATTCTTCAGTTGAGAATTCTTTGTTTAGCTCTATACCCCATTTTTAAATAGGGTTATTTGGTTCTCTGGAATCTATCTTCTTGAGTGCTTGGTAAATATTGGATATTAGCCCTCTATCAGATGTAGGATTGGTAAAGATCTTTTCCCAACCTGCTGATTGCCATTTTGTCCTATCGATAGTGCTCTTAACCTTACAGAACCTTTACAATTTTATGAGCTCCCATTTGTCAATTCTTGATCTTAGAGCATAAGATATTGGTGTTCTGTTTAGGAAATTTCCCCCTCTGACCATGTGCTTGAGGCTCTTCCCCACTTTCTTTTCTATTAGTTTCAATGTATCTGGTTTTATGTGGAGGTCCTTGATCCATTTGGACTTGAGCTTCATTATAAGGAGATAAGGATGGATCCATCTGTATTTTTCTACATGCTAACTGCCAGTTGAACCAGCACCATTTGTTGAAAATGCTGTCATTTTCCCACTGGATGATTTTAGCTCTTTTGTCAAAGATCAAGTAACCATAGTTGTGTGGGTTCATTTCTGGGTCTTCAATTCTATACCATTGATCCACCTGCCTGTCACTGTACCAATATCATACAGTTATTTTTTTTAATCACAATTGCTCTGTAGTACAGCTTGAAGTCAGGGGTGGTTATTCTGCCAGAAGTTCTTTTATTGTTGAGAATAGTCTTCATTATCCTGTTTTTTTGATATTTCCAGATGAATTTGCAAACTGTTCTTTCTAACTCTATGAAGAATTAATTTGGAATTTTGATGGGGATTGCATTGAATCTATAGATTGTATTCTACAAGATGGTCATTTTTACTTTATTAATCCTACCAATCCATGAGCATGGGAAATTTCTGAGCATGTATCTTCTAAGTTCTTCTTTGATTTCCTTCTTAGAAGACTTGAAGTTCTTATCATATAGATCTTTCACTTGCTTAGTTAGAGTCAGACCAAGGTATTTTATTTTATTTGTGACTTTTGTGAAGGATGTTTTTCCCTAATTTCTTTCTCAGACCATTTATCCTTTGAATAGAGGAAGGCTACTGATTTGTTTGAGTTAATTATACATCCAGCCACTTTAGTGAAATTGTTTATCAGCTTTAGGAGTTTTCTGGTGGAATTTTTGGGGTCACTAAGTATACTATCATATCATCTGCAAATAGTGATATTTTGACTTCTTCCTTTCCAATTTTTACCATTTGACCTCCTTTTGTTGTCTAATTGCTCTGGCTAGGACTTCCAGTACTATTTTTAACAGTTAGAGAGAAAGTGGTCAGCCTTCTATAGCCCCTCATTTTAGTGGTATTGCATCGTTTCTCTCCATTTAGTTTGATGTTGGCTACTTGTTTGCAGTATTGTTTGCTTTCACTATGTTTAGGTATGGGTCTTGAATTACTGATATTTCCAAGATCTTTGTCATGAAAGGGTGTTGGATTTTGTCAAATGTTTTCTCAATATCTAATGAAATGATCATGTGGTATTTTTTTCTTTGAGTTTGTTTATATTTGTTTTTTATATTTGTTGTGGATTATGTTGATGTATTTCTGTATTTGAGACATCCCTGAATCACTGGGATGAAGCCTACATAATCATAATGGATGATAATTTTGATGTGTTCTTGGATTTGGTTTGTGAAATTTTTACTGAGTACTTTTTGCATTGATATTCATAAGGGAAATTGGTCTAAATTGCTCTTTCTTTGTTGGGGTCTTTGTGTGGTTTAGGTATCACAGTAATTGTGGCTTCATATAATGAATTGGGTAATGTTTCTTCTGTTTGTAGTTTGTGGAATAGTTTGAGGAGTATTGGCACTAGGTCTTTTTTTCAAAGCCAGATAGAACTCTGCACTAAATCCATCTTGTCCTGGGTTTTTTGGTTGAGAGACTATTAATGACTGTTTCAACTTCTTTGGGGGATGGGATTGTTTAGATTGTTTATCTGATCCTGATGTAACTTTGATACCTGGTATCTATCTAAAAAATGGTCCATTCCATCCAAATTTTACAGTTTTGTTGAGTATAGGCTTTTGTAGTAGGATCTGATGACTTTTTTGATTTCCTCGTTTTCTGTTGTTATGTCTCCCTTTTCTTTTCTGATTTTGTTAATTTGGATACTGTCTCTGTGCCCTTTGGTTAGTCTGGTTAAAGATTTATGTATCTTGTTGATTTTCTCAAAGATCCAGCTCCTGGTTTGGTTGATTCTTTGTATTATTCTTTTTGTTTCTACTTGGTTGACTTCATCCCTGAGTTTGATTATTTCCTGCCATCTACTCCTCTTGGGTGTAGTTGATTCTTTTTGTTCTAGAGCTTTCAGATATGCTGTCAAACTTCTAGCATATGCTCTCTCCAGTTTCTTTTTGTAAGCACTCAGAGCTAGGAGTTCTCCTCTTAACAGTGCTTTCATTGTGTCTTATAAGGTTGGCTACATTGTGGCTTCATTTGCATTAAACTCTAAAATATCTTTAATTTTCTCCTTTATTTCTTCCTTGACCAAGTTACCATTGAGTAGAATGTTGTTCAGCTTCCATGTTTATATAGGATTTCTATTGTTTATATTGTTATTGAAAACCAGTTTTAGTCGGTGGTGATCTTATAGGATTCATAGGATTATATCAATCTTCTTGTATCTGTTGAGGCCTGTTTTGAGACCAATTATATGGTCAATTTTGGAAAGGTACTGTGAGGTGCTGAGAAGTTATATTCTTTTGTTACCCTCTAAATCCCTTCCTCCACCCAATTTTCTCTCTCCCTCCACCTCTAATGTCTATTTCATTTCCCCGTCTCAGTTAGACTCAAGCATCCTCCTTTGGTCCCTTCTTATTACTTAGCTTCTTTGGGTGTGGGATTATAGAATGGTTATCCTGTACTTCATGGCTACTATCTGCTTATAAATGAGTACATATCATGTTTGCTTTTCCATGTCTGGATTACCTCACTCAGGATTTATCTTTAATAGTTCCATCTATTTGCTGAAATTGTCATGATGTCTTTGTTTTTAATAACTGAGTAATATTCTGTTGTGTGCACCTTTTTTATCCATTCTTCAGCTGAGGAATATCTATATTATTTCCACTTTCTAGCTTTTAGAATTAGAGCTGCCATGAACACAGTTGAGCAAGTATCCTTGTGGTATTGTTCAACACCATTTGTGTATATGCCCAGGAGCAGCATACCTGAGTCTTGAGGTAGAACTATTCTCAATTTTCTGAGAAAGTATGGTTCTTCCTCGTCCTTGGGCATTGTTGGAAAATGGGAGCAGAGTCAAAGAACCAGGTTCTGACAACCACTGAGTACAAATGAATGACAAATTACAGGAATCAGTTTCAACAAGGCAGCTCAAATTTCTTCCAGGGTGAGGGGAACATATAGGCAGAGGGCAGCAGCTAGGTGCTATTAGATGCTGATAGGTGAACACCTGATAGGTAATCACAGTATGCCTCATTTGCATTAGGCAGCACCTTCCTATCATCTGTGTGGGAGCACAATACCCCATTGTCATATGGCCAGCACGGGGAAAGCTCTTGTAGGGAACTATATTGAAGGTCATACTTAAGATAAGCCCTGCAACAACACCTAGCGACATCTACCAAATAAGGTCAGGCAGAGAGAAGGAAGCCCCTCTGGAAGAAAGGAGACCTACATTTTATGCAGTCCTCAGAGAGCTGTCCAGACATGGTGGACTGTAACCTTTAGCAGTGGGGTCATCCAACAAGAAACAATCAAATTGTTTTCCAAAGTGGCTAAACAAGTTTGCACTCCTACCATCAAAGAAGGAGTATCCCCTTGCTCCACATTTTAACTAGCATAAGCTGTCTTTTGAGATTTTGATCATACTCATTCTGATATGGGTGAAAGATAGAATATCAGGATAATTTTGATTTGTATATTCCTGATGACTAAGGAAATTGAACATTTCTTTACGTGTTTCCCAGACATTAGGGAGTCCTCTATCAAGAATTTTCTGTTTAGTTTTGTATCCCACTTATTAACTTGTTTATTGATGTTTAATGTGTTGAGTTCTTTATATATTTTAGATATCAGCTCTCTGATGCATGTAAGGTTGAGGAAGATTAGATAAACAATTTAAATAGACCAGTAACCCCCAAAGAAATAGAAGCAGTCATTAAAAGTCTCCCAATCAAAAACAAAAAACAAACAAATGAACAAAAACAAACAAACAAAACCTCAGGACCTGATGGTTTTAGTGGAGAATTCTACCATATTTTCAAAGAAGAGCTAATATTGCTCAAACTATTCCATAAAATAAAAACAGAAGGAACATTACCAAACTTATTCTATCAATGAGGCCACAGTCACCCTAATACCTAAACCATACAAAGACTCAACAACAAAAGACAATTTCAGTGTCCGCATTTTTGAAAACCCATCAAGTGTTGGTGTTGCTTATATGCTCTTAGATTTTTACCATTCACTGGCATGTGTTGAATCTACTCTTAAAGAGAAAGGACTCTTCCTCTTTTAAAATCTAGCATTATCTAATAGTTCCAAGTGAGACTTCATATTCATCCCCATCCATAAGGCTGGGGTTTTGTATAGCTTAAGTTTATATAAGTCCTGTGCATGATATCTCAACCACTGTCAATTTATATGTAATTGCCCTATTGTGTTCATAAAGAACTAAAGACTATGGATGACAGCAAAAGGGCTAACTTTTGTATATGTACATATATATGTATATATATTTATTTACCATACATATATATGTGTATATATATATATATATATATATATATATATACATATGTGTGTGTGTGTGTGTGTGTGTGTGTGTGTGTATACACACACACACACACATATGTATATATGCAGGAACGAGTGGAGTTCAGAAGAGAGTATTGGATGCCTTGGAGTCAGAGTTAGAGGAGGTTTTGAGACGTCACATGGGTATTGAAAACTGAAGCTGGGTCCTATTTAAGAGCATCAAATGCTCCTAACCACTAAGCCACCTCCCCTGTCCCAAATTACATTTTTGATGTTTAAGGCTTTTCAAGTATCCTTAAGTAAATAGAGAGGAGTTCAAAAGTCTACAGCTTGGGAAAGCATCTAAAATTTAGTACCAATGATGGAAATATTTTGGTTCACAGGCCCATCTGGCTTCCAACTTGAAATGTTTTTTAATTCTTCTTCTATTTGTGAGTTTTGTCCCCTAAAAATCTCTTAAAATACATAATTAGGTGAGATAAATTAAGTAGGTGCTTTTTCTTTTTATCTTTACTCAAAAGCATGAGAAATTTTCAAGAAAAGTGGTAGGTTTTTAAATTTCATTTGTAAAGGCACTTATCATAAAAGGAACTTTGTTGCAAAAATCCAGATGTGTCTTCTTAGAAAACACATTTTGCAGCTGGATGGTGGTGGCATATGCCTTTAATCCCAGCACTTGGGAGGCAGAGGCAGGCAGATTTCTGAGTTTGAGGCCAGCCTGGTCTACAGAGTGAATTCCAGGACAGCCAGGGCTATACAGAGAAACCCTGTGTTGAAAAACCAGAAAAAAAAAAAGAAAACACATTTTGCTATAGATCAGTGTTTCTCAACCTTTCCAATGCTGTGGCCCTTTAAGACAGTTCCTCATGTTGTGATGACCTCAGCCGTAAATTCATTTTATTGTTAATTCATAACTATAATTTTGCTAGTTATGAATTATAATGTAAATATCTTATATGCAACACACAGTTTGAGAACTGCTACTATAAATTGCTATTATCAAACAATATAGTGGCAAAAGTGTTTAATGCTATGTAAAAAAGAAAACAGTAAAACATCTCAAATTTAGTGGTAATCAGTGTTATACTAATTTTGTCTTTTCTAATGGAGACAAGGGAATCTGGTATCATAACTGTTCACTAACAAGGCTCTGGGGAACTCTGTTCCCTGACTTCTTGTATCTATAGGCATTGAAAGTAGAGTTTGTTCAACTATTTTTCTAGGGATTATTAGCCTGATGAAACAGCAGCCTTGTGTCTGTCAGGTCAGTCTTCAAACTGAAAACATAAAATACTTCAATATTTCTCAAAACCTTGTCCAAGTGGAATCAGAAGTTCCGTCTCAGATCATTAAGAGTTTTCAGCAAAGAAACTCATTTTCTGGATTTTCCTCATCAAGCAGATGAATGAAACTATGCTTGTTGAAGCTTAGCATTCAACTATGACCTTGACTTTTTTGTGTGTGTGTGATCCTTTCTTCACGTTGTGTACCCTTCTTCATCTAGAACCCTGACATTATTTTCTTCAAGTTTCTAATTCTTTTACATAGTATTTCATCTACATCTACTGATTTGACTTTTTCCTCTGTCTATTTGCTGTTCGTATTTAGTATTCTTTCTTCAGAACCCTGCTTCTAGTCAACCCCATTAAAAATCTTGTTAGGAAGATTATGAGTCGTTCTTCCTATATAAATACTTTTGCATGGCTTTCTTCTCAGTGAAAAGGGTAGCAGTGAGCATGGGAACTTGAATAAAACTGTTACAGGACACCAGGTCCATGTCCTGGAGTACTCTCACCATAAGGGTCACCTTTCTCACACTTCTTGACTGACACAGTAGATGAAGACGTAGTGGTGGTAAGTAAAGGGACTGCTTGACTTGAATGACAGGAAATAAACCAAGTCATGGAAACAACTCACTGATGTCTTAAAGATATGCTGAAATTTGTGAGATGAAGATTCCAAAAAGTATGACAAAACTTTTAATGGAAAAGTAAAACCAGGAAATAGAGCAAGAGGTGCTAATCCAAAGTATTGAGCAAAATGTAAAAATGTGACCTTAGAGTGGTACAGATGGCTTGTGGGTAAGGACACCTGCTGCCAAGCTTATTAATCTGAGTTGGATCCTAAGAATCCATATGGGGGAAGGAGAGAACAGACTGCTGTAAGTTGTCCTCTGACCTCTACACAGGTGCAGGCACGAGTGCTCACACACACACACACACACACACATGCACACTATCTTAAGTAATAAATAATATTTTAAATGTCCTTTTAAAAAATAGATTATTTTTTATATGATTTCAATTTATTTGAACTTGTTAACATTTAAAAACATATTTTAAGTAAATAGAATTAAATCACATTCTTGTTTTCCTTTTGTACCACTGCTCTTCCCATAGACCCCCCTTCAATACCTACAATATCTTTTTTGTCATATTCCTTAAAATTTATAAAATATTGTAACAATAAAAATAAGTATTATAAAAGTTGTTTGATATAAAACAACAATCAATTTAACAGTCTTATGTAGATGCTTGTCTACAGAAATACTGAAAATACAGTTTTCTCAATATAAATTTTAAATAACTCCAAACATATTAACTGTATACTTCAAAATAATACATCACTACTAGTATTTTCTTAAATGAACATAAATATATAAAGTCTTTTTGTTTGTTTTGTATTTAGTAGAGTTTAAAATCTTGGCTCTTACTGTGTTACAAGCCCAAAATAACAACAATTTTTAGACATTGGGCTTCATTGTAATAATGCTGTATTTCAATGACTCTCACATCACCAAAGGATTTTACCTCCATCGTAGCTAAGCTGAGAGTTGATAGTTCTGCTGCACCAAGAAATGAATTGTAGACTTGATTTTTGGATACAGACTTCCTGCTATGGTCAAAACTATTTGACTTGAGTGAGTGACTTCATTCTCAGCCCACAGAGAACAGGTGACATTCATTTAAGACATGGTGTAGGTATTAAGATGTTCTATCCATAAAGTCATTCACCTACTGTTTCAATGAACGATGGCTCTGCTTGGAAGGTGGCACAGACATTAGGTGATGGTAAGAATTTGGTTCATTAGCTGTGATAATTTGGAAAAATATTCATCTCAGAATAAAGTCCTCTTCTTCAAACTTGATACAAGAGTTACAAATGCCAAGCAAAGCATTCAATCTCACTTTGTTGTTCTCTTACAAGCTATCTCCCTAGTTAATCATCTATCTTTCTTTTGGATATATAAATACTTTTGAAATATATAAGCTGTTCTGAAAACCATAGTATAGTGTAAAAACATGAAATAAACACTACTACTAATAGAGAGGCTGAGATAGGAGAAGCAAGATTTCAAGACCTTTATGTTGTACAAAGCCAGACACTGTCACAAACAAACAAGCTGAATGTGTATAGAGATTGTACAATGATGGACCTATTTCTCCAATTACCAAATTAGAGAGACCATTGGATTGCAATCAACAAATTTCCAATTCCTCATATTATTGGATTTCAATCGATTAGGATATGTTGGTAATATTAATTTTCAAATTAACATATTAAGAAAAAGTAATTGTCACTTCCATTTTTTTGTTGTAAGAGGTAGAATTAGGTTTGTGTGGGTTTGTTGATAGATTACCTTCTTGCTTCTTCTAGGGTGTAGTTTTACTCCTTATGTTGATGTTTTCCATCTATTATCCTTTGTAGGGCTGGATTTGTGGAAAGATATTGTATAAATTTTGTTTTGTCATGGAATATCTTGTTTTCTCCATCTATGGTAATTGAGAGTTTTGCTGGGTATAGTAGTCTAGGCTGGCATTTGTGTTCTTGTAGAGTCTGTATGACATCTGCCCAGGATCTTCTAGCTTTCATAGTCTCTGGTGAGAAGTTTGGTGTAATTCTGATAGGCCTGCCTTTATATGTTACTTGCCTTTTTTCCCTTATTGCTTTTAAAATTCTTTCTTTGTTTAGTGCATTTGGTGTTTTTATTATTATGTGACAGGAGGAATTTCTTTTCTGGTCCAGTCTATTTAGAGTTTTGTAGGCTTCTTGTATGTTCATGGGCATCTCTTTCTTTAGGTTAGGGAAGTTTTCTTCTATAATTTTGTTGAAGATATTTACTGGCCCATTGCATTGGGAGTCTTCACTCTCTTCTATACCTATTATCCTTAGGTTTGGCCTTCTCATTGCATCCTGGATTTCCTGGAAGTTTTGGGTTGTGAGCTTTTTGCTTTTTGTATTTTATTTGACTGTTGTGTCAATGTTTTCTAAGGTGTCTTCTGCCCCTTAGATTCTCTCTTCTATCTCTTGCATTCTGCTGGTGATGCTTGCATCTATGGCTCCTGAGTTTTTTCCTAGGTTTTATATCTCCAGGGTTGTCTCTATTTCTGATTTATTTATTGTTTCTATTTCCATTTTTAGATTTTGGATGTGTTTGCTCATTTCCTTCACCTGTTTGATTGTGTTTTCCTGTAGTTCTTTAAGGGATTTTTGTGTTTCCTCCTTACGAGCTTCTAGCTCATTAACCTGTGTTCTCCTGTATTTCGTTGAGGGTGCTATTTATGTCTTTCTTAAGGTCCTGTATCATCATCATGATAAGTGATTTTAGATCTGAATCTTGCATTTCCGGTGTGATGGTGTGTCCAGGACTTGCTATGGTGGAAGAATTGGGTTCTGATGATGGCAAGTGACCTTGGTTTGTGTTGTTTATGTTCTTATGCTTGCCATCCCCCCAATATGGTTAACTTTAGTGCTACCTGCCCTTGGTAAATCTGACTGGAGCCTGTCCTTCCTCTGATCCTGGTTGTGTCAGAACTCCTCAGAGTCAAGCTGTCGCTGTGATCCTGTGATTCTGGGATCCTGTGTTCCTGTGATCCTGAGCTTGTTAGATCACCTGGGAGTGAGGCTTTCTCTGTGTGTTGTGGAACTGGCTGCAGAGCTTGCGCCCAAGGTCTACTCTGGACACCAGCCCAGACAGACCAGAAGGAACCTGAGTCACTGGGCTGGCAGAGTTCCTGTGTGCCCGGTCCTGCTGGTCCCAGTTACTCCCAGTGTTGCAACAGATTTTGGTTCCTCCTCACCTCTGATCCTGGGTGTGTCAGAGTGCCTGGGAGTGGAGCTTCCTCTGGGTGTTGTAGGACTGGCTGCAGAGCTTGTGCCCAAGGTCTGCTCAGAACACTAACTTGAAAAGTCTACTTTTGAACCTGACTTGAACAGTATAAAACATTCCTTGGAATAGAAATCAACAGATTCTGAAGAAGGCATTTCCATTCCGTCCATTACTGGAAATTCTTCAATTAGTTTGACACTATAGAAACTCATTTGAGAAGAACCGTGAGAATAAATATTCCATCTCCAAGACTACAGCCACTGTCTGGGACCCCACTATTTGATGAGATTAGAGAATGCTCCTTGCTCTCAAAGCAGGGGGAAGCTGCTCCAGGAACTGTGCCCACAACATTTCACGATAAAAACAATGAAAACAAAACAAAATTTAGATTATTTTATCTATTTACATTTCAAGTGTTTGCTGCCTCTCCCTTTTCCTGGAGTCTCACATTCTTATATATAGTGATAAAATGATGGATGTATTTTATGTTCTGTAAAAATAGCACACAAATCCTTTGAAACAGAGGAAAAATATTTATGTGGAAATAGAGGATCTAGAAGTCAAGGATTCGTGGAATTATCAGACAACTTGCATCCTGTTTTTGTCTTGAAGAAATTTAAGATGAATTGGGTTTTAGGAGAGAATTTTCCTCTGAGAATATGGTTATTTGAATGTGCTCAGTCACTAGAGTCTAATCTTTGTGAGGTATCACATGTATTCCAAAAGAAATTAAAACCTAATTATGAGTAATTAGTTAAGCCAAAAGCAAAATTGGTGGTGACTCCTTCTTATCTCTGATAAAAGTTGTGAAATTTTGAGATGTGTTAGTCACTTCAGTTTGTGTAAGTTCACAGACATGTAATCATTCTCAGATTCTCCTCTTGGAAAAGTTTGAAATTTTGACTTAGAAATCTAAACACTACTTCAGGGAATCCTTTGGTTTGCAATAGATTTGTCTTTAGGTGTGAACTCTGATTAATCAAAAACATTTAAGAAGGTGATATTGTTGAAGAAAAGCCCTAAGACCTTGATATTTTCTATCTGAGGCAGTGATCAAAGATTGAGAGAATGAATCATTCAACTGTCATTTCTTATAAAGTGGGTTATCATGAAGGTTTATTTAAGGTTACTTTTTTACATGTTTTCAGATAATCACCGGAAAGAATATACAATTTGGCTCACTTTAGCATATCCATAAGGATATCCTAGTGTGATAGAAGAACTGATATGACCTGAGAAAGCTAGAGTAAGGCTGGGTAGTACCAGAGATGACCATGCCTCTGGAAGATAACTGTCACTGGAATAATGCTCCTGTATCACAGACTTCACTGGGGAAGAGAGAAAGAGAGACAGTAGAAAGTAGGGAATTCTTCAGGAGAGAATGAAATAAATTAAAACCCAATGGTAGGAAACATTAGGACTAGGAGTAGTGAATTTAAATACAGGTGTGGATGTTGAAGGCTCAGAGGCCAGTGTCTGCATCTTGAGACTCAACCCTACATTCTGACTATCTTTTCTGATCTACAGATGCTCTAGACTCATGGAGAACGAGTCCAGTGTTTCTGAATTTTTTCTACGAGGAATATCAGGGTTTCCAGAGCAACAGCAGCTACTCTATGGACTTTTCCTATGTATGTATCTTGTCACCTTAACTGGGAATGTGCTCATTATCTTGGCCATTGGTTCTGACCCACACCTTCACACACCTATGTATTTCTTTCTGGCCAACCTATCCTTTGCTGACATGGGTTTAATATCATCTACAGTGACCAAGACATTGTTTAATGTTCAGACTCAGCGCAATACCATCTCCTATACTGGTTGTCTCACACAGATGTATTTCTTTCTGATGTTTGGTGATCTGGACAGCTTCCTCCTGGCTGTGATGGCCTATGACCGCTATGTGGCCATCTGTCACCCTCTGCACTATTCCACAATCATGAGTGCCCGAGTCTGTGCCCTGATGCTTGCCCTGTGTTGGGTTCTCACCAACATAGTTGCCATGACTCACACTCTCCTCATGGCTCAACTGTCCTTCTGTGTTGTTGGGGAAATAGCTCACTTTTTCTGTGACATTACTCCTGTCCTGAAGCTCTCATGCTCTGATACTCATGTCAATGAACTAATGGTTTTTGCCTTAGGAGGAACAGTACTCATGGTCCCTTTTGTGTGTATTGTCATCTCTTATATCCACATTGTATTTGCCATTCTGAGAGTTCGAACCCGTGGTGGAGGTACAAAGGCCTTTTCTACCTGTAGCTCCCACCTCTGTGTGGTCTGTGTTTTCTATGGAACACTCTTCAGTGCCTACTTGTGCCCTCCCTCTATAGTCTCTACAGAAAAGGATGTTGTAGCTGCTGCAATGTATACGGTGGTGACTCCCATGTTGAACCCCTTCATCTATAGCCTAAGAAACAAGGATATGAAAGAGGCCCTAAAGAGGCTTCTCTTTCATAGGAGAATTTTATCTTCTTAAGTACAATAGTAATGTGCAATGAAGAAACAGTCTATGTCAAACAAGTTTCTTCTCATTTCAGGCTGCATACATATTAGGTACAATATTGATATTGAATTACTTTCTCTTATTGAACTTTACTATTCCTTTGCATAAAGTAAAGATTATAGAAAATAATATTTATTAATTTATTGTCTTGTTTGCTTTTTTATTCTTTTCTCCATTCTGTCTTTTTTATTTAAGTTAGGGCCTTGAGGTACAACCAAGGTTAAGTTTATACTCACTGTAGCCTGAGTTGGTCTTTAACTCGCAATTCTTTGTCTCAATCTTTTGAGTGTTAGATCTGCAGACTGAATATCAACACTCAGTTCAGTGGTTTCTATTTAAGAAGATGAGTTGGAAGATTGAATATGATAAGCTGGAAATTGCATCGGATGTAATAACCAATGTAGTAGATGCCCAACAAGTGATAGCTATCATTGCTATGAATATTACTTTTCATATATACAACAACCCCAAAGTAACAAACTGTTTTCTAAAATCCATTTGTTCAACAAGTATAACAGAATATTGATAATGTGCCTATAGCTAAGTAAAAGTCTCTAATTTCATGACATTTCATTCTAGATCATTAGTTCATTACTAGACATATTTGTCTTGTTCATAAGAATAAGAGAAATATAAAGGAGAAAATGAAAGATAAATGTTACATTCCAAGAAATTCAACATTTATATTTCTGTGCTGGCTAAATTACTTTCTGCAGTTTCTCCAGGAATGTTGTTAGATTTCTTCACACTGCTTCTGACCATTGCTGCTCATATATGTTCAGTGCTGATACTGGAGAGATGTCTCAGTAGATAAGGCCACTTGTTCTTCTTTCAGTGGATCCAGGTTCAATTCCCAGCACCCAGGCCAGGCAGCTCATAACTACCTGTAACACCAGCTCCAGGAAATACAAGACCCTCTTATGGCTTTCATGGACACATGCATGCATATGTCCATGTTCATACATAAGCACACATGCATATAAGTAAAAATAAATATAAATATAATATATTTTAAAACAGCAAAAGAAAAACACTCCTTAAAAAAATTAAAAAATGTTCAACCTCAGTAGCCTTCTAGTGACTACCAAATGAGAATATTAAAACCTCTTTTCTTATTTAATTGTAAATGTGTCTTCATATCTAACTGGACTTTCTGTCCTTCAAAAAGGACCTAAGTGCTAAAGTTTTAAAATATGGACCATGGAATTTGATTCTTGGCCATTGTCTACCATCTACCTAAGCAATCAAACCAATTAGAAAATCAGAGTGTGTTTCACTTTGATTTCTACAATGTTTCTGCAGCAGTAAGGATTTAGATCAGTTCAGCATATAGAGGACCATCAAGGGCCATGAGTGCTTCTCCATGGTCAACTGCCTAATAGTCTTAGATTACACCCAGCTCAGCTAGTTACAATTGGATTAAAAAATTCTAAATATATTTTTATCTTGATACATAAATTTTATCCCTGGGCCCAAAGTTCAAACTTCTACCTACTTGATGTCACCCATTCCTAATATGTTTGTTGTTGGTAATTCAATGATTTATACAGCAGTACAGATCAGTGTTAAGTCTTTGTACCTTGATTGTACAAAGAGATTTTCTCTGGGATCAAATGTGAGTGATTAACAGTTGGCTATGCATCTTTCCTATGTCGAGTATCTACTTCTTATTTGTTTGGAACAAGTATTGTAAAAGCAGGAAGACTTCAAGTTACTCCCCAAATTCCTTAATGTTATTCAACATAATCAAAATTGTCACAGCCACCTAGGTTTCCATTCTTAAATATCTGTTCACAAAGCCAAAAATCAAGAACATTCCTCAGATGTTCTGTCACTACTTCCCTTCATTACTGTGACCCGCGTGATATGCCTCCAAATTATGCTCTTTCCATCCTCATATCATATTTACCCAGGCACTTATTGTCTGTTACCCAATGTAGAACTTGGTCAATAGCCAAATATATGCATTGCTTATCCAGTACCTAAATTCTTTAATATGACATCTTGCATCCTGCATAATAAAACATTCATCTACGTACCTAGATTAATATATGATACCCTATTGACTCTTATACATTTGTGCTTTATCAACACAAAGCCTTTTTAATTTTCTTGAACTTACCATGTTTTTGTAACACCTTTAGTTTATTCTATTTCTACACTGTCTAGCCTGTCATTTGTCCCATGCATATCAGTCCTGCACACCCTTCAAAAACAGTTGAAAACTTTCTTCACCATATTTTTCCATAATCTAAGCAACATTTCCTAAGTCTTCTCTTGTGATATTTCTTGTAATTATTCCATTGAACTAAACCTTAACTATAAAATATATGAAATGGTATAAATATATATGTATAATATATATATATATATATATATATATATATATATATATTGTTAAGCACAGATATGAGAATCTCTTAACATATGAACTGTAACACCACATCATGCAAAAACATATGATCATTTTATTTTCATAATAAGGTGTTGTTTTTACTCTGTCAGAGGTTTGTCTTTTTCTTGTTCTATGTGGGTAGACATAGACATACTGCCTGCTATAAAATAGGTAACGTACTAAATGGCTGCTAGCTACAAGATGAGTGAAGTAAGATTCTAACTCTTTAGACTTAATGATAGATACATTAGTGTATATATGTGATAATCTCATTTCATTTGAAGATTCTTTCTTTAAAATTATATACATATACATATATAGAATTTGTATATATATATGTGTGTACACACACACACATATATATATGCATATGGAACTGGCTAGAACTGAGTTTGCTGATGCCTGTAGCCTAACCAGGGAAATTATGGAGAAGTTTTCTTTGTCACTGTTCTCAAATCAAGAAGCCTTGGGTGCTGAAATGGAGCAGCTGAACTCACAATGAGTTGTTAGAGAAGGTGTTAGAGAAGGCACAAATAATTTTCTTCTCCCAGTTCATCTTTATTATAAATATTGTTGTAAATGAGAAAAGTATTGAATTGGAAGCAAAGAAAAGATATGATACTTATTTTAAATTCCCAGTTTTGTGAACTTTCTACACCAGTGTTGGGATCTTTTAATGTTTCTTATGAACAAACATATTTCTAGAAAATAAGAGGAGTAATTTAAATTATTCTAATACTTATTTTCCTACCAAGATTCAAATATGATACCTCTTTTTTTTATATTTTCTTTATTTACATGTAAATTTCTCCATTCCCAGTTTCCCCTCCAAAAAACAA